>NW_022059817.1:0-86249 GCF_007399415.2 Gopherus evgoodei | reverse complement strand
TCTTTCATTAATTAAAAGTTTTTCTTTTAAGAAGCTGATTGATTTTTTTTTATTCTTGTGTGAGACCCCAGGGATTGGTGGGGGGAAAGGAGAAAAGGGAAGGGAAAGGTTAATTTCTCTCTGTGTTAGGATCACTGTCTCTCTCTCAGGGAGAGTCTGAGAGGGGGAGAGAAGTGGGGGGAAGGTGAATTTCCTCTCTGTTTTAAGATTCGAGGAGGTTGAATCACAGTGATCTCCCAGTGTAACCCAGGGAGGGAAAAATCTGGGAGGAAGAAAGGATAGGGGGGAATGGTTTATTTCTCTTTGTTTTGAGACCAGGGAGTTTGGGTCTTGGGTCCCCCAGGGAAGGTTTTGGGGGATAAAGAGTGTACCCAAACACTATATTTTGGGTTGGTGGCAGCGTGATAAGATCTAAGCTAGGAATTAAGCTTAGAAGGTAACAGGCAGGTCCCCACTTTCTGGACGCTAAAGTTCAAAGTGGGAAACAGACCCTGACAGTGCCTCTGAACCTAATAAGCAAGGTGACACTCCGCCAGTGCTGTGTGCAATAAACTCCTCTGCTTGACCTCTACACGGTGTGATTTACGTCCTTCAGAGAACAAAGAAAGAGGTGGAGGCCAGGTGACTAGGTTGCCAGGGAAACAGAACAAAGGACAGAAGAAGGACAAAAGGGCCTGGCTGAGTTGGGCTGTTGGATGCAAGGAGTCTGCTGGTTTTGAGACTCAAGGGGAGAGCCCAGGCTCTGAGTTTTGGGTCTCATGAAGATGGACTTTGCTGAATCTTCCTACTTCCTGTGCTAACAAAGAACTTTCCCAGGCTGTATTCCAGACCACTAATAAACCTTCTGTTTTACAACTCTGGCTGAGAGTCACTGGGGATTGTGGAAGTTGAGGGTGCATGACTCCTTTGGGGGGAGGGGTGTAAGGCTTTCCCAGGGGTCCTGCTAAGGTGACTCACTACAGGAAGCTCCTGGCATGGAACGGGTGCTGAAAGGTCCAAGGTCAGTCCCAGGTCGTGCTGAAGGCAAGGAGGTTTCCCCCAGTGACAGCGTCCCCTGGGCAGTGACACACTGATGAGGACTTTGCTTGGGTTTGGCTCAGAGCTGTTCCAGAGCACTGAGCCTGTGTCAGCCCCCAGCATGTGACCTGCAGGCACCCCTCTGGCAAAGCTCCTTGTCCCTGGGCTTTGGCATCACTAGCCCCTGCTTAGTGAGTAGGGGTCAGTTTAGGGCAGTGATTCCCAAAATGTGGGGCATGCCTCCTAGGGGGGCACAGAGGAATGTTCATGGAGGCACCTCAGGGTTGAGCCAGCCCCCATGGAGGGCAGGGAGGGAGGGAGCACCACTCAGTCCCACCTCTTAGCCTACCCTAACCTCAGCCTGAGCCTGAGCCCCTGGCCCAGCTGCGATCCCTTTACCTGTGTCTGCACCCCTCTCCTCAGCAAGCCACAGTCCCACTCCCAGACCTGGTTCTTGACCGCGGCTTCCAAGGGGCCACAGCCATGGTTAAGAGGGCACAGTGTGAAAAGCTTGGGGACCACTGGTTTGGGATGATGTCCTCAATCACTTCTATGCAGTCCAATAAAAGCTATTCCTCACCCACCTACCCCTCCATCAGGATGGACTAGGTATGTTCTGCTGCCCTTCACTCATACAGGAAGGATAATAACATTTCATTCCACTCAATCCTAAAGTGATTTGTAACCCAACACCAGCCAAAACTGGTCATTTTGGGGGAGCGGCCCCATCATGCTGCATACGTAGGCAGAGTAGGTGTGTCTATGCAACCACAGTCTGTTCCTGAAGTCTTTCCCACAGCTTCTCACTAGATGTGAGGGGGGAGCATATTCAGCCCCTGCTTCCGCTTAGTACTTAAAAACGCCATATTGTCCCTATCACTGCCGGCCTTAGATTTCTCCTCCTGTCCTGTTTTTAACAGTTCAGATGAGGGGGTTGTGTGGTTAAGGTGATGGACTGCTAATCCATTGTCCTCTGCACACATGGGTTCAAATTTAATCCTCCTCAGATGCATTTAGTTTTCACCTCTCCTTTATAGACAACCATCTCACCCTTTGGTACAATAACAGACCCAACAATATTGCTTCTTGCAAACAAAAACCTTCTCAGAAACTCAGACTGCTCCCCTTGCTTTAAATTAAATGTCTAAATCCCAGATTTCTAAAAAAAAATTTCTCTAGTCCTCTATTTCTTAGTCTTTATCTCAAAAGGTAACATCCTCATAATCTCCCCCAAACACCCTGGGACTTGCCCAAATAATTAAAAGACCCCCATCCTGAGCAAGGCCACAACCGTGGACCAGAGCTAGTGTCTAGGCCAAGCTGTTCTGAAGGAGGAAACTCAAACATTTTCTACCTGCTTCCCTTGGCAAGGTCTGACTGAGAAAACAAAATTCCCCAGACTGAAAATTTTCTGCTGAAAAACCAATACTAGTCTGTTTGGGGACTTTTATTTGAATGTATTATTATTTTTCTCTTCTGATTTATCTCAGTTCAGTGTTTGTCCTCCAGATGTGTTTACAGGTATTGAGTTGTGGGGGAAGGAGGCCAATTCATAATGTCTCTACCCCCTTTCATAGTTTCTTCCAACTTGCTAGGAAATATCTTTGCTACGACGTGAGTCAAGCAGTGTCCATTGTTGCTGGGCTATCTCGGAGAAGTCTGCATTGTACACGGTTCCTGGGATAGTCCTTGGGAGTGTGGATATATTCAATGGGCCAGCAGCCAGTCTGGATCCTCCATTGTCACACCTGAAAGGCTGGTGGGGGGCATTTCCCAATCTCATAACATATTTCAGTAAGGCACACAGAGCAAAATCTCATAACTTCCCAACCAATGCGAGCACACACAATCCAACATGATATTAATGTTCAACAGTATGGGCCCAAAAGCAAGTTATTCCGATGGTTAGGAAAGATAGAAAATGTGGCAAAAGACCACCTTGGCTTACCCTTGAGATCTTGCATGACCTACAAAATAAAAAGGCGTCATATAAAAAATGGAAACTAGGTCAGATCACGAAGGATGAATATAGGCAAATAACACAGGAATGCAGAGGCAAGATTAGAAAAGCAAAGGCACAAAATGAACTCAAACTAGCTATGGGAATAAAGGGAAACAAGAAGACTTTTTATCAATACATTAGAAGCAAGAGGAAGACTAAGGACAGGGTAGGCCCACTGCTCAATGAGGAGGGGGTAACAGTAACGGGAGACTTGGAAATGGCAGAGATGCTTAATGACTTCTTTGTTTCGGTCTTCACTGAGAAGTCTGAAGGAATGTCTAGTATAGTGAATGCTTACGGGAAGAGGGTAGGTTTAGAAGAGAAAATAAGGAAAGAGCAAGTAAAAAATCACTTAGAAAAGTTAGATGCCTGCAAGTCACCAGGGCCTGATGAAATGCATCCTACAATACTCAAGGAGTTAATGGAAGAGGTATCTGAGCCTCTAGCTATTATCTTTGGGAAATCATGGGAGACGGGGGAGATTCCAGAAGACTGGAAGGGGGCAAATATAGTGCCCATCTATAAAAAGGGAAATAAAAACAACCCAGGAAACTACAGACCAGTTAGTTTAACTTCTGTGCCAGGGAAGATAATGGAGCAGGTAATCAAAGAAATCATCTGCAAACACTTGGAAGGTGGTAAGGTGATAGGGAATAGCCAGCATGGATTTGTAAAGAACAAATCGTGTCAAACTAATCTGATAGCGTTCTTTGATAGGATAACGAGCCTTGTGGATAAGGGAGAAGCGGTGGATGTGATATACCTAGACTTTAGTAAGGCATTTGATACAGTCTCGCATGATATTCTTATAGATAAGCTAGGAAAGTACAACTTAGATGGGGCTACTATAAGGTGGGTGCATAACTGGCTGGATAACCGTACTCAGAGAGTAGTTGTTAATGGTTCCCAATCCTGCTGGAAAGGTATAACAAGTGGGGTTCCACAGGGTTCTGTTTTGGGACCGGTTCTGTTCAATATCTTCATCAACGATTTAGATGTTGGCATAGAAAGTACGCTTATTAAGTTTGCGGACGATACCAAACTGGGAGGGATTCCAACTGCTTTGGAGGACAGGGTCAAAATTCAAAATGATCTGGACAAGTTGGAGAAATGGTCTGAGGTAAACAGGATGAAGTTCAACAAAGATAAATGCAAAGTGCTCCACTTAGGAAGGAACAATCAGTTTCACACATACAGAATGGGAAGAGACTGTCTAGGAAGGAGTATGGCAGAAAGAGATCTAGGGGTCATAGTGGACCACAAGCTTAATATGAGTCAACAGTGTGATACTGTTGCAAAAAAAGCAAACGTGATTCTGGGATGCATTAACAGGTGTGTTGTAAACAACACATGAGAAGTCATTCTTCCGCTTTACTCTGCGCTGGTTAGGCCTCAACTGGAGTATTGTGTCCAGTTCTGGGCACCGCATTTCAAGAAAGATGTGGAGAAATTGGAGAGGGTCCAGAGAAGAGCAACAAGAATGATTAAAGGTCTTGAGAACATGACCTATGAAGGAAGGCTGAAGGAATTGGGTTTGTTTAGTTTGGAAAAGAGAAGACTGAGAGGGGACATGATAGCATTTTCAGGTATCTAAAAGGGTGTCCTCAGGAGGAGGGAGAAAACTTGTTCACCTTAGCCTCCAATGATAGAACAAGAAGCAATGGGCTTAAACTGCAGCAAGGGAGATTTAGGTTGGACATTAGGAAAAAGTTCCTAACTGTCAGGGTAGTTGGACACTGGAATAGATTGCCTAGGGAAGTTGTGGAATCTCCATCTCTGGAGATATTTAAGAGTAGGTTAGATAAATGTCTATCAGGGATGGTCTAGACAGTATTTAGTCCTGCCATGAGGGCAGGGACTGGACTCGATGACCTCTCGAGGTCCCTTCCAGTCCTAGAGTCTATGAGATCGAGACTTTTGAAATGATTGCTCACAAGGCAGACTTCGTACAAACCATGTTATCATTATATGAGAATATGGGGCTACCAGGGTGCTGCTTTGAGCATAGTGTGCCACACCTGGGTTTCCATTGCAATGGAGACGTACCCTTAGAGTCCATCCCTCCTGGGATAAATGTGGCAGCAGGGCTGGCCTTGGTCATCTGACTTGGGCTCATGGAGCTAAAGCTGAGAGGCTAAAAACTGTGGTGCAGATATTTGTGTTCACACTGAGGCCTGGGTTCAGAAACCCTCACCCCTCTGGGGGGTCTCAGAGATTGGGTTCAAGTCCCTATGTCTGCACCGTAATTTTATAGTCTGGCACAGCCCAAGTCCCATAACCCTGAGTCAGCTGACCCGGGCTTTGAGACAGGTGCCCTGGGTGTTTTAATCACAGTGTAGACATAACGTTAGGCTACGTCTCCAGTGCAATGAAACACCCACGGTTGGTCTATGTCACATAAATCAGGATCATGCAGCTAGGTCTGGAGTAAAGTTGCAGTGCACATGTCTGGGCTCAGACTCAGTACCCTGCTCTAGGAGCCCAGAAGGTTGCGAGGGAGTTTAGCAAGTGGAAATGGTAAAACCGCAGTCAAGTATTACCCTGGACTCAATGGCATTTCTCCATTGATCTTTCTGCTTTGGGGCAGGGACAACAGCACATCCTGCTGCATTTGTTATTTCAAAGGGTGGTTTAGGATTTTCATTCTCAGACACTGGACACAAAGTAGGTCTCAACCCTGGGTGTAAACTAAATGAGCCGCTCACATATTTTGGGAGCCACAATGGGCATTTGGTGTGAGAGCTCAGACCTGCCCCTGCCCCAGAGGAAGGGGGTCATCCTTGAGGGGACTGGACCACTGACCTATCAGCTCTTAATACCTAAACTTTCAGGAACTCTATTATCAGTGCCTGTGAGTGTAATTTAAACCATAAGAAAAACCATACTGGGCTAGACCAAAGGTCCATCTAGCACTGAATCTTGTCTTCTGACAGTAGCCAATGCCAGGTGCCCCAAAAGCCACTCCCCAAGGCACCACTGGGAGTCGAACCCAGGATTGCCTGGTTTATGAAACAAGGGCTTTAGCCAGCTAAGGAAAGCAAATGTGAATTTTGTCTGAATGGGTCACTGACAAAAGCATCCCAGACAGAAAAGCAACAGGCTAAAAAGAAACTTAGCAGCTGTTGAAGCAGTTCAGTTGGGTGAGTGCTAAGCTAAAGGTCTGTGGTTCAATCCCAACCTCTGGCAGGCTCTTCTTTCTCCCTTTGTGCAGGGCTGGGCTGTTTTCTGAAAGTGCAGCAGTTCCTTTAACTGCCACAAACCCCTCATTTCAGGCTATGCAGCAGGAAAAGACAGCATGGGCTTCTGCACCGAGCTGGCCCACCTCCCCTTTCATTCTTCTCTTGTTCTTCGTCAGCAAGGGGAAGAAAAAGAAGCTTTCCTTCAAGCAAGGTTCAGAAGGGCGACGTAAGGATGACTTCCTGAGCACCGGCTCCAGTCCTCTGCTCTGCCAGCTGACCTATTGGAGGGCTGCCACCACTCGCTCTACGTTTCCCCATCAGTGTGTGCCAGGGCGAGCACAAGCTAAGCGGACAGAGTTTCTGTAGTGTAGTGGTTATCACATTTGCCCAATACACAAAAGGCCTCTGGTTCAGAAACAGGCTGGCTTCCTTTTCTCAGATCCCCTTGCTGTCCAGGAAGGTGTTTCTCCTTCTGCTATTGGCCTGTCCCTGGGATAACTCCAACCCCTGCATGACAGAGGGTGCTGACGTCAATGGAGAAAACACCTTGGCGTCAGTCTGGAGAACCTAGAGCAGTTAGGTGTGTCACCTTTTGGAGGCTTGTGGCTTGGCCTCCTCTCCCCTTGGAGGTTGGCCTATAGATTGATGGCTTTAGAGGTGGGGGCTGGGCTGGCTGTGAGCAACTGGGATCCAGGAAACCCCCATCTGCCCTTCTGAGGGCCGAACCTATGGAGGTGTGGTTCGCTTCTGGGAGATAGACCCCTTTGCCTGCCTCTTGGCATCCCAGAGATGGCTACTTGTAGGTCAGGAGAAGTGGAGTTTTGGGGGGAAGGAAAAGAAGCAATGGTGAGGCTGAGTGGGCTCCTTTCTGGCTGAGATTGTGGGCTGCGGGGGGTCTGGCAGTTGCCTGTAAGCCATAAGTGGACTTGGTGCAGTGAAAACTGCTGCTTCATTCTGGCTGACCTGGGGGCACCACTGATGACTTGGGAGTGAGGGCAGAGGCTGGCTGTGTGCAAATGGGATCCAGGAAGCCCCAGCCTGCCTCACCAGGGTCCGAGTCTTCTTCTCTCCTGCCATGGGGAGCCCGGCCTTAAGCCTGTCCAGCATGTGCTGCAGCTTGAGCATTAAGCCTTCCTGTGGGGCCTGTGCTGGAGCTGACCATGGACCCCTGTGCGGTACTGCTGGGGGAAATCACAACTGCAAATAATTCTGGCCACAAGATCAAGCCGTTGGGTCGAATGGGGCAAGCTGGAGGCCTGGAGACTTAGTCCGCAGGGCTAGCAGGTCAAGCCTTTTTCCCGCATGTGGGGGAGGCAGCCGCTGTGGTTCGCCCTTTCTGCGGTATAATCCAGGGGTGCAAGGCTGCAGAGCTGGGGGGAATTGGCGGGAGGCTCTCTATCATTAGTTTTATGAGTGGCTGGGAGAAGCATTCATGTAACTCAGTTGGATGTGCCCCGACCTGTGGATGTCTGTGTAAGTGCAATATGTGCCAGAGATTTGCAGCCTGTCACAGCATCATAGTGTGAGAGGGAATCCAGGCGGTGGGACACAGGGCTCAGGGGTCCCTCTGTTCAGGTTTCATCCTGTAGATCTCATCACAGATTTTCAACTACCACAGTGGATGTTCACTGAGACAGAGAGAGAGATGCCAAATGGTGATCTCCAGGGCCTGCGGACATCAAACGATAAGGAATTCTGCACACAGAGAGGACCCTGCTAGTGGAAAATGCCTTTGGAAAAGCCCCTTCTGTCACCAGCTGTGGTCCTACAGTGCTCAGTGCTCTGCGTTGTGGCCTCAAGAGCCATGGATGCAAGTTGAGTTACGATGACCTTTTTCGTTGTCCCCACGTTTCTTAGGTGCCTCCTTCTGACACTTGTCAGAAAAAAATGACCAGTTTCTTTTGGAAGCATCTGCACTGCAAGGCTAAGGCAGTCTTCTCTGCTTCCTCGAAAGATTGACCAAAAGGTGGGAAGAGCAGACATATTTGGCAAGGCACCACTGGGTGCTACATCTCTAACCTCCACTTTACCTGGCAGGTGCCTTGGCCAGCTTAGCCACGGTGCTGCTCTCTGGGACTTTTCTCTCAGCTGCTCCATTTCTTATCAGTGACAATCAAAAGGAAGGTGACATGGCCTCTGTGTGTGGACATCCCCAGCGAACCCCAAGGACGTGCGGCACAGGCTCTCGTGTTGCAGCAATTGCAGTTGAAGCAATCGCCAGGCTAATGCCAGTCACAGCAGCCTTTTCATCAACTCCAGGCTTGTGATTTGATTCTTTCCAATGCTTCTCTCCAAAGAAGCCTTTTCCTTAGCAAGCAGTTACTTGGATACCAAGGGAGGTCTCTTCTGTTTCCTAGAAAGACACAGGAAAATGTGAGCAGAGGAGACAAAAGCCATACAACAAGGCACCACTGGGAGTTGAACCCAGGATCTCCTGTTTACTAGACAGGTGCTTTAGCCAGCTAAGCCATAGTGCCTGCCTCAAGAAAGTGTTTACAACTGTTCCATTTGATGGTCCAGGACAACACCTGCAAATTCCAAAGTACAGACCTTCCCCATTTCCCTCAAGCCTTGTAGACTTTGAGGTGTCTGGCTCTCTGTGCACAGAAAGCCACAGCTGAGTTGACAGAGGGCTTCTAACATGTGCTTCTCCCACCAGCCACTGTGATCATATACTGGTTAGTGATCTGTGTTTCAGTCACAGCAACCTCAGCTCAGTTCTGAGTCATGGTAACCTTTCCTTCAGCTCTAGACTTCTCATTTGCCACTTTCCAAGTGTGGTGGGGTGACTGCCCCAAACAATCAGGAAAAAAATTAAGGCAGCCTTGCAGAGGCGGCGCAGAACCCAGCCAGTCAGGAAAGGGCTTATTGGGAGAGCCAATCAGGAGAAGGCTTGCTGGAGCAGCCCATATATAAAGGGCTGCTCAGCACAGCAAGAGTCAGTCACTCCTTGGAGTTTGAGGAGGGAGGATTGGCTGCCCAAGAGGAAGAGGAAGAGGAAGTACCATGATCAGAGTAGTGCTGGGTGGGTAAGGGGAGCATGAGTGACCTCCTGGCTGATTACTGCCAGACTGAGGCCCTTATACAAAGGTGGAGGAAGGTGCTAGGTCTGTGGGGAAGTGGTCCAGGGAAACAGATGGTGGCGGTTGGAGGTGCACCCCTTTTGCCTCAGTTGCCACTGACACAGGTGGCTACACCCTGGACTGCAGTTGGCCACTGAGGCAAGTGTCTGGGTAGAGGACAGCTGCCCCCTGGAAGGGGGAGAGAACTGAGTGGGGCACAGCCAGAGGGCTCTGTCCATAAGAGGACATTGAAGTCCTGAGAGCGACATGGGTCCTAATGATAGAACAGATGGCAGCCAGATGCCACTGGATGAAGGTGCACTGGTGGACCAGACCTAATTGCCAGGATGGCCAACAGGAGGCACTGCAGTGGTGAGACATGCCCCATGGCACCAAGACTCAGCCGCAAGGAAGGCTCTCTCTGTCTTGAACCACCACTTAGAAGGATTCTGATGACAGGTCTTTTCTTTTTATGAAGAGATACGAAAAAGGAGCCAACAGACACATTAGGTTCAGCAAGGAAGAACTGTCAGGCCAAGCCAAGATTTCCTGGTTACTAGGAAGGCTCTTCAGTCAGCTCTTCCCAAAGACCACTATCCAGAGGCCTTTTAACAGTCACTGCAGGTGTTCACCACAAAAGAGACAAAGAGATGCCAAAATAGAGTTCTCCACTGCCTGCAGCCATCAAGCTACCAGGAGTTCTGTGCACAGAGAGGCCCCTGCTGGTGGAAAAAGGCTTTGGTAGAGACTCTTCTGACTCCAGCCGTGATCATATAGCGTTTAGCACTCTGTGTTGTGGCTTCAGCATCCACAGATGCAAGTTCAGTTAGGAGATGTTTTTCTTGTCTCCACATTTGCCTAATGACTCCTTTCAACACTTGTCACCAAAAAGACCTGTTTCTTTTGCAAGCAATGTACAGCTAGGCAAAGGCAGTCTTCTCCATTTCCTCAAAAGATCACCAAGCTGTGGGGAGAGGAGGCACATTCAACCAGGCACCACTGGGTGCTGGATGCTGAATCTCCTCTTTATTCAGCAGGTGTCTGTGAAGGAGATAAATCTACACCGTGTAGAGGTCAATAAAAGGAGTTTATTACACCCAGCGCTGGCGGATAGTCACCTTGCTTATTAGGCTCAGAGACACTGTCAATCAATTGATTACAATAGAATACATAGGTTTTTCATGGGTGGGGGAAAGTGACAGGGTGGGCAGTTCCACACCCCGAGATAGGTTTTGCAGCAAGACAAGATAGCACATTAGCCAGTGGCTAGCAGGCTACATAATATCTCCACCTATAGTCTCAAGTTAGCAGGTTAACATTTACTGAATACTTTGATAAAATGTTATTAGTATAAAATATCTATGTTGAATTCTGATTTGAGGTCCATAGAAATGGAGCAACTCTTTTGATGGTCCAACAGGTACATTCGTAGGTGTTAAAACAAAGAAACAGTGAAAGTATATGGCAATAAAGATTGTTTTCTGTCTGTTTAAAGGCAAGGCATTGGTCCTTTGGAAGGGAGGTGGAAGGATGCCATATTTTATACTGATGTGCCAACTTTTCATAAATTCAAGGTTGGATGTGTGGTAAGAACATCTCCCTACAGAATAATCAAACACAATAGGAACAGGGATTCTTTGTTCAATCTGCAACTTTGAATAAGACATGATTATTTAGTTCTTAGCTCCAACTCCTGGCAATTTGCTGACCAGGCCTATCTTAGCAAGCAAGGCTTTCCGTTTACCCCAGCTTTCTCTTAGCTGATCACTATTTGCTAGGCCTCTGATCCCTTGCCCATACTCTGGACTCTGGGTCTGGAAAAGAGCTGGCACAATCCATAGACCAGGTTGTTATAAACTGCACATGGATTTGAACCCTTCACACCCAGTAATGGCAAAGTTCTTGGTTCAGGCTTGTAGCAGTGATGGAATAAACTGCAGGTTCAAATCAAGTCTCTGGAGTCCATCCACAGCTGGGATGGGTCATTCAGTCCTTTGTAGAGATCTTCAGTCTGTAGCAAAGTCCCTCCAGAGGTAAGAAGCAGGATTGAAGACAAGATGGAGACGAGGCATCAGCCTTTTATAGTCTCTTGCCATGTGGTCTTTGCTTTCTTTGTCCCAAGGACACTCTATCCAGCACGTGGCATAGAAAAAAAACCTTAAAGTTCTGTCCATAGGCAGGTCCCTGCATACCTTGCCTTCTCTCAATGGGTCAGTTGCATAACTTGTGGTCCTTAATGAGCCATCAAGCAGGCTAGGCAGAACTGACACCAACTTGTCTGGCTGGGGTGTTCCCGGGAAGCGTAGCACAAGTTTGAAATATGGGCAGCATAGAGCCAATATTCATAACGTCATCAACCAAAATGATACACATGTAGAGATAGCATCATAATAATCAGCAAATCAGAACCTCTCCATACACCCCTTACACGACAACATTTCTACAATATTGGCTGCAAATATAGAACAGTGGTCGCAACGGCCATCTATAGTTACAGATTATGTCAATAACGTCACAGGAGGTGACACAGCATCAGTGAGACTGATACTGAAATATTGCCTCCAGTTTTGGTGTCCTCCTTTGAAAAAGATGTTGTGAAATTGGAGCTGGGGCAGCAAAGAGCCACCAAATGTTCTGAGGGCTGGAGAAAAATGCCTTCTAGTGAGCTATTGAAAGAGCTCAACCTGTTTAGCTTATCAAAAGAAGATTGAAAGGTGACTTCATTGAAGTGCCTTAATGGAGAGAAAAGATTGGCTATTAAAGGGCTCTTGAATCTAGCAGAGAAAAGCATAACAAGACCCAATGGCTGGAAGGTGAAAAGAGACAAATTCATATTACACTTAAGGCACAAATAATCAACAGCGAGGATGATTCACCACAGGAACAAGCTACCAAGGAAAGTGGTGGATTCACCATCTCCTGATGTCATTTAATGAAGACTAGATGCCTTTGTGGAATGTGTTTGCCCGAAAAGTAGCTATTGTGTCATACAGGAGGCCTGTGATATGCAGGGGGTCAGATTAGATGCTCTAATGGTCTCTTCAGGGTATAAAGTTGACTAATTTCTGAAAAACTGAGTGTAGCATTGGGAGCAGCATCTGATGTTTTCCTGTCTAGCCGGCTTGCTTCCTAGAACGAATGCTCCTTGAGTAGGGTGACCACAGGGAATAGCTCAAACCTCCAAAGTTCCTGGCCAGGGGCAGGAGATTAGCACAGCAAGGGAGAGGTGTGGCAGTGACATCACAAATGCCTTTTGCAGGACCTCAGACTATTGGTCAAAGGTGGTGGGGAGGTGGTGACCTCACAGAGAGATGCTGACATCAGTCAGGCAGGACAGGGGCGAAGGGCCAGGGAAACCTCAGAGACCCCTGTGGCTTTGCTTCAGCAAGTCTCCTTCTCCAGGTCTCTCTTTGAGGACTGAGAAAGTATTTGGGTTCAGGTACGTGAGCACCAGGAGGAACCTCTTTCCAATTTTCTCCTTCCCTTTTCCTGATTTTACGAGAAAACAGCCGTCCCTGTTTAGAAGGTAAGAGCCTCCTAAGGTTTGAAACCTGTTCAGTCTGATCCATCTGGTGACAGATGAATTCTAGGCATGGAAAACACGAGCTTAAGGCAGCAGAATTTTATTCTGCACCTGGGATTTTGTCCCTTAGAATCACTGGGAACATTAGGGTTAGTCCTTTTTGTTTCACCTTTTCCTCCATCCATCCCTCCCTCCATTCTCTTCTTCTCTTTCTTCTAGTGTCCCCTCTGGTGTGTGTGTGTGTTGCGGGGGAGTGCTCAGCAGCTCCCGCTATGGGAGGTCCACCCAAAAATGTGGGGCTGAAATAGTGCTTGGGCAGTGATTCCCACCAGTGACCTGGCCATCCTTTGGGCTCTCTGGTGAGAACCCTCAGCCTCTCATCCTCAGTCTCTACCCTGATTGGCTGAGCAGGGGCTTATTGACAGGGAGGAGACTCAGGTCCTTGTTGTTCTCTTTGAAGACCAAGTAAATAAGTCAGAACCACTTATATGTTTGATGAATTTTGCTGCTTCTCTGCATTAATGGTCTCTGAGCAGTTCACGATTCTCTCTAACATTGCAGTTCTCCTCAAATACTTGCTGAATAATTACTGTGCACTGTTGTTGATCTGGAGCTCATCTGAGAGCACTTTACTCAGGTCATTCAATCTCTGAAATTCAAGATCTGATGGTTAGTTTGAAAATCAGGGCTCTTGGGTCCTACTCCCAACTCTGCCACTGACTGGCTGTGTGACCTAAGACAAGTCAATTCTCCTTTCTCAGCCTGAGCTTCTCCCTCTTTCTGGTAGGGATAATAATGATCCGCTCCTACCTACCTTACGGTATGTGGAGGCAGGACTGGCTCTAGGTTTTTTGCTGCCCCAAGCAAAAAAAAAATTGTCTGTCCCCCCATCCCCCTGCTGCCCGAGCTCTGGGCTCTCCCCCCACCCTGCACCCCCTGCCTCCCCAGCTCTGGGCCTCCCCTCACCCCCACCTCACCCCAGCCCACCCCACCCCTGCTGCCCCACTCCTGGGCTCTGCCCTCTGACCCTCACCCCCCTGCTGCCCCAGCCCTGGGCTCTACCCCCTGACCCTGACCCCCCTGCCGTCCCAGCCCTGGGCTCTCCTCTCCACACCAGCACCCCCTGCCAAGCCAGCCCTGGGCTCTTGCACACACACACCCCATGCTGCCCCAGCTCTGGGCTCTCCCCTTCACCCCCACCAGTGCTCCCCCACCCACACACCCCCTGCCACCCCAGTCCTGGGCTCTGCTCCCTCCACCTGCACCCCCTGCCACCCCAGCCCTGGGCTCCTCCCCCCACCTGCACCCTCCTTCCGCCCCAGCCTTGGGTCACTGGTAACTTGCTCCCAGGGCGGGTCATTCAGCAGGAATTTTGGATGTGCACAGAACACAGACAAGATTGGTTCCCACATGATTACAGAGCTGCAGTAAAGTGGAACAATTTTCAGCTTGTGTGATTGGAAGATGTCTGGATGCATATTGTGAGACTGTCCTCCATAAATGAGGAAAAGTTGAGGTGCCTTTATTATTCTTTCTTCCACTCTTTGTTTCTATGGGGAATTTGCCGTGCACTATCACTGTCTTCCTTTTAAACAAACAAAAAGGCAATGGCTGTTGAAAATAGCAATTCCAGTCCTAAAAACCTCTGGGGAGCATTTCTTGCTCAATTTTATCCTACTTTTTCTACAGGAAATTACAGTGGATCAGTATATTTGATTTGGGAGAAATGAAGTACCAGCTTCAAGAGGGGAACTGGCCATTTAGTCCACTCAATTCCTTCTTTGGGGGCTGCAAGGTGAGGTCACACCAGTGTCCCTAAGCCAGTCTGGGGATGTCTTCTGAAGGGGGTATCTGGGCCAAAGCCTTCTACTCCTTGGGCACATTTGTTCCCCATTCACAGCGCCACCCCGCTCTAGCAGTGAGCTCTCCATTCACAGCAAGCTGCAGCATGAGCTTTCAGCTACCATACTCCCTCCCCTCCCTTCCCTGTTGATAGCAGTCAAGGGAATACTGGGAAATGTAGTTCTTTCCCTGCTCCAGGGCTGGCTCTATAGGCATGGAGCTAACCAAGGAACTACAGCTCCCAAGGCCCCCTGTTAGTTCTCAGCTCCCAGGCTTCAGAGTAGCAGCCGTATTAGTCTGTATCCGCAAAGAACAGGAGTACTTGTGGCACCTTAGAGCCTAACAAATTTATTTCAGCATGAGCTTTCGTGAGCTACAGCTCACTTCTTGGGATGCATAGAATGGAACACACAGACAGGAGGTATTTATACATACAGAGAACATGAAAAGATGGAAGTATGCATACCAACAGGAAGAGTAGCAAAGAGTCCTGTCGCACCTTATAGACTAACAGACGTTTTGGTGAATATTCACCCACGAAATCTCATGCTCCAAAACGTCTGTTAGTCTATAAGGTGCCACAGGACTCTTTGCTGCTTTTACAAATCCAGACTAAGACGGCTACCCCTCTGATACCTAACAGGAAGAGCCTAATCAATTGAGATGAGCTATCAGCAGCAAAAGAAAAAAAAACCTTTTGAAGTGATAATTAAGATGATCCTTAGAAGGTGTGAGGAGAACTTAACATAGGGAAATAGATTCAATTAGTGTAATGACCCAACCATTCCCAGTCTCTGTTTAAGGCTGAGTTAATTGTATCTAATTTGCATATTAATTCGAGTTCAGCAGTCTCTCTTTGGAGTCTGTTTTTGAAGTTTTTTTGTTGCAAAATTGCCACCTTCAAGTCTGTCAGTGAGTGGTTAGAGAGGCTGAAGTGTTGTCCCACTGGTTTTTGAATGTTATGATTCCTGATGTCAGATTTGTGTCCATTTATTCTTTTGCATAGAGACTGTCCAGTTTGGCCAATGTACATGGCAGAGGGGCATTGCTGGCACATGATGGCATATATCACGTTGGTAGATGTGCAGGTGAACGAGCCCCTGATGGCGTGGCTGATGTGATTAGATCCTATGATGGTGTCACTTGAATAGATATGTGAACAGAGCTGGCACTGGGCTTTGTTGCAAGGATAGGTTCCTGGGTTAGTGTTTATGTTGTATGGTGTGCGGTTGCTGGTGAGTATTTGCTTCAGGTTGGGAGGCTGTCTATAAGCGAGGACTGGCCTGTCTCCCAAGATCTGTGAGAGTGAGGGATCATCTTTCAGGATAGGTCGTAGATCTTTGATGTGCTGGAGAGGTTTTAGTTGGAGGCTGTAGGTGATGGCTAGCGGCGTTCTGTTATTTTCTTTGTTGGGCCTGTCCTGTAGTAGGTGGCTTCTGGGTACTCTTCTGGCTCTGTCAATCTGTTTTTTCACTTCAGCAGGCGGGTACTGTAGTTTTAAGAAAGCTTGATAGAGATCTTGTAGGTGTTTCTCTCTGTCTGAGGGATTGGAGCAAATACGGTTGTATCTTAGAGCTTGGCTGTAGACAATGGATCATGTGATGTGTCCTGGATGGAAGCTGGAGGCATGTAGGTAAGTATAGTGGTCAGTGGGTTTCAGGTATAGGGTGGTGTTATGTTCAGCACAGTAGTGTCTAGGAAATGGACCGCTCGTGTGGATTGGTCTAGGCTGAGGTTGATGGTGGGATGGAAATTGTTAAAAACACGGTGGAATTCCTCGAGGGCTTCTTTTCCATGAATCCAGATGATGAAGATGTCATCAGTGTAGCACAAGTAGAGTAGGGGCATTAGGGAACGAGAGCTAAGGAAGCGTTGTTCTAAGTCAGTCATAAAGATGTTGGCATACTGTGGGGCCATGCAGGTACCCATAGCAGTGCTGCTGACTTGAAGATATATATTGTCCCCAAATGTGAAATAGTTGTGGGTGAGGACAAAGTCACAAAGTTCAGCCACCAGGTTAGCTGTGATATTATCGGGGATACTGTTCCTGAAGGCTTGTAGTCCATCTTGTGTGGAATGTTGGTGTAGAGGGCTTCCACATCCATAGTGGTCAGGATGGTGTTTTCTGGAAGATCACCGATAGATTGTAGTTTCCTCAGGAAGTCAGTGGTGTCTTGAAGATAGCTGGGAGTGCTGGTAGCATAGGGCCTGAGGAGAGAGTCCACATAGCCAGACAATCCTGCTGTTAAGGTGCCAAGGCTTGAGATAATGGGACATCTAGGATTTCCAGGTTTATGGATCTTGGGTAGCAAATAGAATACACCTGGTCGGGGTTCTAGCCATGTGTCTGTACAGATCTGTTCCTGTGCTTTTTCAGGGAGTTTTTTGAGCAGATGGTATAGTTTCTTTTGGTAATCATCGGTGGGATCAGAAGGTAATGGCCTGTAGAATGTGGAGTTAGAGAGCTGCCTAGCAGCCTCTTGTTCATATTCCGACCTATTCATGATGACGACAGCACCTCCTTTGTCAGCCTTTTTTATGATGTCGGAGTTGTTCTTGAGGCTGTTGATGGCATTGTGTTCAGTACTGCTTAGGTTATGGAGCAAGTGATGCTGCTTCCATGTGCACGTTGACGGAAGCAATCTATGTAGAAGTCCAATCTGTTGTTTCGACCCTCCGGAGGAGTCCATGCAGAATCCTTTTTATTATAACGTTGGTAGGAAGGATTCTGTGGGTTAGGATGTTGTTCAGAGGTGTGTTCAATGTATTCTTTGAGTTGGAGACGATGAAAGTAGGATTCTAGGTCACCGCTCCCAGGCTGGATCCCTCTTAGCTGCTGCCCCTGCAAATGGGCTGCCCCAAGTACCTGCTTGCTTTGCTGGTGCCTAGAGCCACCCCTGGGACCAACACATGTTTGTTTTCATCCTCTGAGTCAAAAAAACCACAAAAGCCTCTTCTTTTGTACTGGGGCAGGCAAAAATAAGGTGACACTAAATTATTCTGATTGCTGAAAGCAGGTTTAGGGAGTTGTGTATTTTTGAAAAAAAAATAATATCCTTCTAACTAGCAGCATGAGATAAAAAAAGAACACAGACAAACCTTGTCAGTAAGGGCTAATGTCCTCAATGGGAAATCAGCAGCAGTTTGTAGCTGGGGGAGCATACAGTCTGAATGTGTATGACCTGACCCCAGCCCCGACCCCCACATAGCAGTAGGGCTTGGCACTCTGTCTGTGCATTGGTTTGGTGGCTGAGTGGTTATCCAAGCAGTGACAATTCAAGGAGGTTCCCTGAGTCGGTTTCACTCCTCAGGAGATTCTGCACAATAAAAATTCTGTGCACAATAGTTTAAAATTCTGCAAATTTTATTTGCCAATAAATAAATGTGGAGGCTCCAGCACGGCAGTGGGGAGCAGAGGCTCTTGGATGCTCAGAGGTGGGATATCACCCTGCAGCCCCCTCTCCCTTCCAGGGAAACAGACTCTGTGGTGAGGCTGCACCTCTCTGCTGCCTACTCCAGGAGCTCCCAAAAGACTCCCCAGAACTGCTCATGAGGGGTGCATGACCACTCTTGTGGCTTCCCTTTGCTTCCCCATCAGAAAGCCTGAGCAGCTGGCCCCGGGTGATTTGAAAGGGTCCGGGGGTTCCTGCCACCACTACCGGCAGCACAGTGGGGCTAAAGCAGATTCCTGCCCATCCTCGCTTCACACGGCGCACCACTCCCAAAAGCATCTGGCATGTCCCTGCGGCACCTGTGGGGTGTGTCTCTTGCAGGCTGCCCCCGCCCCAAGTGCCAACTCTGCCATTGGAACTGCGGCAATGGGAGCTGCAGGGGTGGTGCCTGTGGGCAGTGGTGCCAGGGGACTCCCCCAGCCTCCTCCATGTAGGATTTGTGCCAGAGGAGGGTGTGGGTCACTTTCAGGAGCTGCCTGAGATAGGTGCCACATCCCAACCCCCTGCTCCAGCCCAGAACCTGCACCTCATGCACCCAAAATCCCTCCTAGAGCCTGCCACTGCCCCTCTTGCACCCAACCCTCTCCCCTAGCCCAGATTCTGCACCACACCCAATGTCCCTCCCAGAGCCTGCACCCCCAGCCCTCCTCTTGTTCCCCCTACCCACTGCCCCAGCCCAGAGCCTGCACCCAGCACCCAAACTCCCAGAGCCATAACAAGGAATTTTTGTGCCCAAGGCAAGGGCTGGCTCCAGGCTCTTTGGCGGGAGGTCCCTGAGTCCCTGTCGGAGGGAAGGACCTGCTGCCCAATTGCCTCCACTGCTTCATTCATCCTTTGGTGGCAATTTGGCAGCGGGTCCCTGAGTCCCTCTCGGAGAGAAGGACCCACTACTGAATTGCTGCCGAAGAAGCAGTAGCGGTAGAGCTGCCACCGAAGCGCTGCTGATCGTGGTAGAGCTGCGCCCCTCCGCTTTGCGTGCCCGAGGCAAGTGCGTCACTCGCCTTGTCCTTGTTACGGCGCTGCAAACTCCATCCCAGAGCCTGCATCCCAGAACCCCTCCCCCACCCAAACTCCCTCCCAGAGACCAGCCTCTCACCCCTTCTGCACCCAAACTCCCCCCAGAGCCTGCACCCCAATCCCCAGCCCCAACCCAGGGCCTGAACCCTAGACCTGCTCCCCACACACAAACTCCCTCCTAGAGCCTTAGGCAGGTGTGAGGCAGAGTTTTGGGGGGCAGGTTCTGAGTGGTATGAGTGACATTATTGGACCACTGGGAGGATTGGAGGACTGGCACTGGCCCTAAGGTAAATTGAGGTTGAGACCCTGCTTTAAGGGATTGGAGCAATGCTGGAGAGACTGACGGGCAGGGAGCTGGGGAGCCGTGTGTGCTCCAAGGAGAGTTGTTGTTGTGCTCTGGTGACACAGAGCGGGGGTGGGGAGTTCATAAGCTGTGGTGTTTGTATAGAGAGAAAGTTACTAACCCCCAGGTTCAAAGCTGTTCCTGCTCTGAGCTATACATGACACTCTCTGTTGCGAGTATAGATCAGTGGGTGAATGTTCCTATGCAGGATAATGGCTTCCTAGTTCCCATCCAAGTGATTCCCTTGAAAAACTTTTTCAAATGAAAATCGATTTCCAGACCCATCTCCAGTATGTTCAGGAGTTCGCTGAACGGAGGTGGGGGGGCTTGAGATTAATTTAAACACTCAGCATTTTCCTGTGCAAATGAATAAAGACCTAGCAGAGCTGTCCTGCAGCTGAAATCAGTTCCAGTCCTCGGTGTCTCTAAGAGGACCCTCTCCCTCTCCCATAGGAGGTTTTAGTGGTCATGCTTATTTATTTGATGTTATTTTATCATTCTGCTGTAGCACACTTTTTTTGATAAAATGTTGAAATTATTAATTTACAGTATTTGTTAGTTTTTATTTTTACAAACAAAGTTTTTCTTAATGTTTGGGTTTTAAATTAAGCCTTGTTTTTGGTTTCAGTTTTTCATTTAGGTTTTGGTTACTGATGGGATCTTTAAGAGAACTTTGGATTCAGTACTAAAATTTGGACTATTTTATTTTAATAAAGTTTGTATTGCTGTAAACCCTGGCTGGGGGGAGAGGAGATGAGCCTGGCCTTTAACTGAGGAGGAGCAGAGGCATGGCCCCCGTGAAGGGTGGGGCCAGGTGATGGGGGGCACAGCCCCCCAATTTTTTTTGTCTAGCCCACCTCAGTCCCCCACTAAAGGAGAAGAGTCTGATGCCACCCCTGCTGGTCACTGGGTGTCACTGCTGCTCCATGGGAAACATGCTCTGTGCCTTACCCAGACTGGTGGGAAGCACACTCTGTGCCTTACCGTGACTGGTCCGTGGGTGTCACTGCTCGTAGAGGGCAGACACACGCTGTGCATTACGCCACCTGACCAGTGGGTGTCACTGCTGTATCAAGGGAAACACCTTCTGTGCATTACCCTGAATCACCACGAGGTGTCACTGCTGCTCCAAGGGAGACATAAGAGCGGCCAGACTGGTTCAGATGCAAAGTCCATCTAGCCCAGTATCCTCCTGTCTTCTGACAGTGGCCAGTGCCAGGTGCCCCAGAGGGAATGAACAGAGCAGGGAATCATCAAGTGATCCATCCCCTATGGCCCATTCCCAGCTTCTGGCAAACAGAGGCTACAGGCACCATCCCTGCCCACCCTGGCTAATAGCCCTTGATGGATCTATCCCCCATAAACTTATCTAGTTCTTTTTTGAACCCTGCTATAGTCTTGGCCTTCACAACATCCTCTTGCAAGGAGTTCCACAGGTTAACTATGCAACTGACCTGAGTTTACCCCCCCTTCCCTGGCCAGGTTGTATATGGAAAAGAGGATGAGGATGAGGAGAGCCATGATGTGTCTGTCACTGGCTAGTGACTCAGTTTCCTCTAGGCAGCAGTGCTGCAGGCTCTTTTGGTCTGTGCCCATGCAACTGTGTCTGGGGAAGGGGAAGCAGAGGCTCAGGCTTCCCAGCCCCACGCTCCGCCCCCAGCAGCTGGGGAATCCAGGCCAAATTTAACCCTGGTAGCTGGGCTGGAATTAGCCTGGGCTGGGGTAGGGCTGGGGAGGAATTGGGAGGGAGACAGACGCACCTGCTGTGAGGGAAGATCCTCCCATTCCCTGCCAACCCCCTTCACTCCTTGCAGCATAGCACTCCCTAGCGTTTCTTTCTCTGTCATGGGAGCTGTCTGCTGCCTGCTTCTCCCTTAGGATGGTCTCTCCCCATCCTGGGGCACTGGCATTGCCCATCCTGTGCAAACAGGCAGGCCCCGGTGTGCCCCATGGCACTGCTCTGCAATTGTGGGGGCAGCTGTTGGATGGAGCCATATCAAAATATGGGGGTGGGCAAGGCTGGGAACCAGGACTCCTGGGTTCTCCCCTCACATGTGGGAGGGGACTGGAGGTTAGGTGGTAGATTGGGGGAGGGGCAGGGCTGGGATCCAGGGATACTGCTTTTTCTGATTTTCTCCACCTCCTGCAGCTGCCTCGGTCCTTTCAGTGCGTTTCTTGTTCCAAATTCATTTGCTGACTTGTGTAACTCACCCCAGAGGTGGCTGCATCTCAGTGTTGGGTGAGGCACCCTTGGCTGCCTCACCTCCTAACCGCGTCTCTCTCCCCCTTCGGGTGACCCTGCATCACTCAGCAAACAGCCACAAGATCATGGGGCACTTTGAGCACTGGGCAGGCAGGGGCCAGGTGCCCAGCTCTCCCTCCAGAGAATGGGACCCAGCACCCCCTACTTTTTACAGGGATTAAAAAGGGGCAAAGGGGGCGAATCAGAGGAGGGGGTGGCCAGGGTCTGAGCAGGGGGTGGAAAGTGACTGGTCGGGGGGTCAAGCAGCTGGAGGCAGAGATAGGAGAGAGACTGAAGGGCAAAGTCAGGGAGGGGGAGAGGGGCCGGAGTTAAGCCCAGAGGGAGGCGC
Source organism: Gopherus evgoodei (assembly GCF_007399415.2). Classification (NCBI taxonomy): domain Eukaryota; kingdom Metazoa; phylum Chordata; order Testudines; family Testudinidae; genus Gopherus; species Gopherus evgoodei. The sequence goes on along the minus strand of NW_022059817.1, from coordinate 64,221 downwards.
TGCCAGAGGGTTAAACCCCGGCACAGGCAGGGGCTGAGGGGTAACAGTTATCCCGGTGGGCTCAGACTCCAGTGTTTACAAACATGGGTGGGGGGAGCAGAGGGCTTTTTTATTTCCCCTCTCACAGGCAGCACCTCTCAGCATGGACTTCCCAGGGCTGGGCTCTTAAAGGCACAGGCATCCCACTGCCTAGACACTGCAGCTCCTCTCTGATGTAACCTACTGAGGTGCTGCAGTAGGAGACTCAATTCAGTGAAACTGGGCATTCCCTATACGCCCCCCAGTCAGGGGGCTGTGCACCCCCTTCCCCGAATTTCCCCAACACCCCCTCCCTCCGTGGTCAGGTAGTTACATGCAGCGCTGCCAATGTTGTCATTGGTTTCAATTTTGAATGGAAATTGAAACGTTAACACACTTTAAAAGCAGATACAACGTATGAAAACTACTTGTACCTGAGAAAGTAAAATAGGTTTGGAAAGTCTGGACAAAGCCGGGTTTCCTCACCCAGCTGTTGTGTTTGCTGACAATGTCGGTGCATTGGCTTCGGCAGTGTTGGCCAACCTTAGAATTTCAAATGATGATTTGTAAGCGAGGTGTGAATGAGCTCTCCCCTGGCAGCTACTGATGGCCAGGGTTGGGAGGAGGCTTTGGGACCAGATTGTATTTACATGAACTCACCTACTCTGCTGATGTATCCACCGGACAGAGCTGAGCTGCCTCTGCTCTAGGTACCCGGAGAAGGGAAGGTGTGTGGGGCTCCAGCCTGGGACTCTTCCTCCCTCCTGCCAAGCCCTGACTATTAATCCCAGCCCTGGCACTCCTTTCTTCAAGCGCCATGTGGGCCAGAGGAAAAGTGTGGTAGGAAGCACAAGGGCCAAGCCTGTGAACATCAGGTGCAGCAGCAAGAATCCCAACTATCAGGGCAGCAAGTTCTAGAGCCCTAACCCATTGTGGCCATCCCAGCCAAAGACCTGGCTCTAGGAGGTGTGAGTCACCCAGCAGGAGGGGAAAGATTCACTCTTACACAGCTGGAGACAGGGAAGTTGAGCTCTGGGGCTTTACCACAAGCATGGGTGGCAAGCTTGTAGAAATTTTAGTGGTGTCCAGAACCCGCCCCACTCCGCCCCAAACTCCACCTGCCTAAGGCTCTGGGCGGGAGTTTGGGGGGGAGGTCTGGGGTGCAGATCCTGGACTGGGGATTAGGGTGCAGGAGAGGTGCAGGCTTTGGGATGGAGTTTGGGTGCTGGGTGCAGACTACAGGCTGGGGCAGAGGTAAGACATGCAGGCTCTGGGAGGGAATTTGGGGGTGGGAAGGAGTGCAGAGCTGAGGATGAGGGATTCATGATGCAGGAGAGGGCTCAGGGCTAGGGCAGAGGATCAGGGTGCAGAGGGATGAGGGTTGGGGCTGAGGGAGCGGTTCAGGGCAGCCTGCCTTGCCATTAGCGACGGGCGGGCACTAGGACCTGGGGGCAGCAGACAGCTTTTTGTCAGGCAGGGATGCAGTGTGGCAGGCAGGGGCCAGGGCCCGGGGAAGAGACCCAGCTCCAAATATTGCTGGAGCAGGGCCCCCAGCCCTGAATATTCCTGGAGCCCGAGCACCACAAATGTATATAACCTGCCCCCTATGACTACAAGCCAACACAAGGTCCCACTGAAATTTGAACTCAGATTACGGAATTCAGAGTCCTGAGTGCTGCCCATTACACCATGGGACCAGCTTGTGCTGCCTTTTCTGCACATTGGTGACCCTCATGGGGCTGCTTGTGTAAGGGGGCTCTTGGCCCTTTACTAAAACTTAGTGGGGGGGGGGCAGGAGTTGGTTGGCTAGTTCCCAGCACCAATAGAAGGGGGAAGGATCAATGGGAAATCAGGACCCTGAGAGTGACAGTCCCCAGGGACAATGGGGAGAGGCCAAAGCTCCAAGTTAGCTGCATTGACAGGCCAGGCAGTGTAACGAGGGAGTCACCAGGCCAGGGGGTCCCATCCTCCATGTGAGCTGGAACTGCCTGGGTGAGAGTGTGGCAGAGCTAAGGAGAGAGCAGGAGCCCGAGAAGAGCCGGGGAGCAGAGCTGTGCAGGTGTAGTGCCAGAAACTGCTGCATGGAGGAATTTGCAACCTGTAGCAGTTACTGATACCTGAGGTTGTTCTTATTTGCTGACTTGTCCTAACTGGCTAAAACTTGACAGTGGTTTCTCTAGCAAAGGGCAGTCCCTGGCCCCTTGGTCCAGACATCCTCCTTCATATCAGGCTAGGGTGACCAGATGTCAAAGATGAAATATCGGGACGCGGGGGGCGGAGCAAAAAAAAAAAGCCAGAGGGCACCCCCGACGCCAAGCAGCAGTAGCACAGCCCCATCTCCAACCAACTCTCAGCTCCAACCCCCCCTACACCCCCAGCTCCCCCATCCCCTCACTCCTGGGCCCAGCCTGGGCTCCGAGCTCTGCAACTGAGCCATGATCCGGGCCCCTCCTGCAGCTCCCGGGCAAGGAGTGCACCAGGCAGCTCCTGGCAGGAGCGTGTCCGCCCCACTTGTGTCTCCGCCCCCTGCCCACCTGGGCCCTGCCTGCTCCGCGCTGCCCCCAACCCCACTGCACTGCCCCGCAGGCTGCAGGGCTGGAGCAGCTTCCGCGCTGTGCTCCCGGCCATGGCCATGGCCCATGTGTAAACCTGGGAGGGAGGAAGAATGCCGTGTGCTTGGGGAAGAGGCAGGACCAGGGCGAGGATTTGGGGAGGAATCCAATGGGGCAGTGAGGGAGTGGGGCTGGGGGCAGGGCCAGGGCTGCGATTTGGGGAGGGATCCAATGGGGGAATGAGGGGGCGGAGTTGGGGGGGGCAAGTATCCCTCCAGACTATGCCTGTGTACCGGAGAAGAGGACAAAGTTATTTGTTTGTCCAGGGTCCCGACCAAACTTCGGTCAGGAAGCGGGACAAACAAGAAAATATCAGGATAACATTCTTTGATAGGATAACGAGCCTTGTGGATAAGGGAGAAGCAGTGGATGTGATATACCTAGACTTTAGTAAGGCATTTGATACGGTCTCGCATGATATTCTTATAGATAAACTAGGAAAGTACAATTTAGATGGGGCTACTGTAAGGTGGGTGCATAACTGGCTGGATAACCGTACTCAGAGAGTAGTTATTAATGGCTCCCAATCCTGCTGGAAAGGTATAACAAGTGGGGTTCCGCAGGGTTCTGTTTTGGGACCGGCTCTGTTCAATATCTTCATCAACGATTTAGATGTTTGCACAGAAAGTACGCTTATTAAGTTTGCGGACGATACCAAACTGAGAGGGATTGCAACTGCTTTGGAGGATAGGGTCAAAATTCAAAATGATCTAGACAAATTGGAGAAATGGTCTGAGGTAAACAGGATGAAGTTCAATAAAGATAAATGCAAAGTGCTCCACTTAGGAAGGAACAATCAGTTTTGCACATACAGAATGGGAAGAGAGTGTCTAGGAAGGAGTATGGCAGAAAGAGATCTAGGGGTCATAGTGGACCACAAGCTTAATATGAGTCAACAGTGTGATACTGTTGCAAAAAAAGCAAACGTGCTTCTGGGATACATTAACAGGTGTGTTGTAAACAAGACACGAGAAGTCATTCTTCCGCTTTACTCTGCGCTGGTTAGGCCTCAACTGGAGTATTGTGTCCAGTTCTGGGCACCACATTTCAAGAAAGATGTGGAGAAATTGGAGAGGGTCCAGAGAAGAGCAACAAGAATGATTAAATGTCTTGAGAACATGACCTATGAAGGAAGGCTGAAGGAATTGGGTTTGTTTAGTTTGGAAAAGAGAAGACTGAGAGGGGACATGATAGCAGTTTTCAGGTATTTAAAAGGGTGTCATCAGGAGGAGGGAGAAAACTTGTTCACCTTAGCCTCCAATGATAGAACAAGAAGCAATGGGCTTAAACTGCAGCAAGGGAGATTTAGGTTGGACATTAGGAAAAAGTTCCTAACTGTCAGGGTAGTTAAACACTGGAATAGATTGCCTAGGGAAGTTGTGGAATCTCCATCTCTGGAGATATTTAAGAGTAGGTTAGATAAATGTCTATTAGGGATGGTCTAGACAGTATTTGGTCCTGCCATGAGGGCAGGGGACTGGACTCGATGACCTCTAAAGGTCTCTTCCAGTCCTAGAGTCTATGAGTCTATGAGGACAGTCCTGATAAAATCAGGATGTCTGGTCACCCTACATCAGGCTTCAAGTTGAAAATCATTTCCAATTCCCGCTCTGTGGGAGGGGAGACTTTTAAATGCGCTTTCTGTGCGACTGCACATGGCTAGGCAAAGAGAACAAACCCCAATTCCCCCCCCCCCATGCTTTGGGAGCCACGTTTGCGGTGGGAATTCTGTAGTTCAGATGACTTCACACCTGGACATTGGGATTTTTTACCAGTTTCTCTGGCATTGGGGCAGTTTTTTCCTTACAGCTATGATGGCCAAGTGGTTAAGATGTGGGAGTTGAAGTATAATAGGGTTTCCCTGTGCAGGTTTGAATCCTGCTCACAGCATGGCCTGTGTTTTGGCCAGTCTCTCACTCGGGCAACACCTCTGTACAACCCCCTGAGACACTCTCAATTCTCTCCCCACCCCAAGTAAATCCTGTTCTGCTCCTTTCATAGAGATCCCTGGGACACCACCTCACACTGTGTCCCTGAGGGGTCAGGCAAACTCTCAGCACCTGAAGCCTCTGCCACTCATCTAGTGCCCCATAGATCAGCCACAGCCCTGGTTCTGCTCCTCTCTCTAGAGTACGAAAGAAGCCAAGTCAGCGACTCCATGGGAGCTATGGGGCTGCAGAAAAAACAGAGAAAAAATAGGTGCTCAGCACCCACTGGCAGCCAGCTCCCCACCCTCCCCCATACACACTACAGGCCTTGCTGACAAGCTCCTCCACTTCCCATTCAGTGCCCCCCACTTGCCAGTGATCAGCTGTTCAGTGGGGTGCAGGAGGCGCTGGGTGGGGAGGAGGAGGAGCAGGGATGGGAAGAGGTGGGGGTGGGAGAGGAATGGGGCAGGAAGTTGCAGGATGGGAAGAGATGGGACTTGGGGGAAGGGGTGGGGGCGGGGCCTGGGGACGAAAGGGGGGATTTGTCCTTGATCCCAGACCCCTCTAGGGCCGGCCCTGAAGGGAAGCACTGATTTATCACAGTGACAATAAAACTGACCAGCATTGCGGGGGAGACTGAGGGAGATCCGCTCTCATCAGGTCTCTTCTCTCCCCCACGGTGAGCCAGACACTGCTCTCTCCTGGCTCTCACTCTAGCAGCTGGACACTAAGGAGCCATTTCCCCACAGGAAGTGCATTGAGTGCCCCTGTGGTGCTGGGGATTGGGGCTGGCGCTGCTGCTGGCTGTGGGGCTGGCAGGGGGGTTGATGTCTGCACAGACTCTCAGCTGCCAGACCAGAGGGGGCACTTGGGACCTTACCAGACTGGCTCAGTGAAGACGGGGGGTTGACAGAGCAATACAGACGTGTTGCCGGCAGATAACTGCCTGAGGCCAAGCAACAGCGGGGGGGTCCGTGGCCTGGTGTGCTGCGCCAATAAACACACCAGGGTGGAGAAGCAAACCAAGTTTATTTGAGATCTCAAAGCGGTGCAGGGAGATTGACTCAGATCAAGCACACCTAAAACAAGCAGTCTGTTCCTTTATATCCATGAGAACTTTTCTCACTGACTAGCAATCCCCCATTTCCCCTCCCTCCTCCTCCTTCCTCCCCCTGTAGCAATTACGTAAGTGCAGGTGCATTAAGTAATCTTGGCCGCGGCAGCTCGTTAGTAAGTTTTCCTTCTGCAAGTTATCTTGTCCTTCTGCTAAAGGTACACAGGCCTCATTATTTCTGCTTTAGACCAGTTAGAACTGTTGCAACTGATAACGGCTGTTACACCTGGCCTTTTAGGTCGATTAAAGTTCAAACATGGAGGGACTCTTGTCTGCTGAGGCCTAAAACCAGGAAGGCTCCATACTCTTGTGGCCTTCCACCCTCCCGAGTTACGTAGGGTTATGCTTAGTGACACCAACAGACGCTCTCCAGAGCACGGAGCAGCATCCGCCCATGCAGCCAGGCAATGAGCATTTCCCACAGCCTGGAGCCGAGGGGGAGGCAGCAGCTGCTGTTCCAGCTGCTCGGGGACAGGCTCTGTCAGCCAACAGACACTTCTTACTCACCACAGCTAACGGTGCAGGGTTCCTCTGGTGGGGGTATGAAGCAGCCGTTTGTTTTCCTCTCCTTTTTGTGTGCAGCTGCTGACAAAAACATCCCAGACAGAGAAGCAACAGGCCAAAATGATGTCAAGTAGCTCAGTTGTGAGAGCATTAGACTGAGGATCTAAAGGTCCCTGGTTCAATCCCAGGCTTTGGCAGGCCCTTTCATTCTTCTTTGTGCAGAAGTGGCTTGTTTTCTGGGAGCACAGCAGTGCTTGCACCCAAGATAAGTTACTGATCTTGGGCTTTGCAGTAGGAAAACATGGAATGGGCTTCTGCCCCTAGTTGGCCCCCCTGACCTTTAATGATGAGAGCTGTCTTTCTCAATATGGTAGGAAGAAAGTGAGGCAGGGCAGCCCTCAGGAATGGTGCCAGAGGGCTGCTAGGCAGGGATTGGGGATGAAAACTACTTTGTGCAGCTGAGCAAGGGCAGTACCAGGAAGGGGCATCTGTAAAAGTGACCCCCCCACACCTCTCCTCCTCTGGGCAGCTGGTGCTGACAGCTCCAAGGGAAGGCTTAAATGCCACAGAGCAACTGAGGGCAGGGCTAGAGGAGGGCAGGACCATGCCTATGTGTGGCCTTCAGACAGGCACAAAAACACTCAGCCAGCCTGCTCCCTGCCATGCCAAACACCCACTGAAGGTCACCAGTATGCATGCGAGGCGGCTGCTGATGCTCTGTGGCCAACATCACAAGATGGTCGGAAAGCAGGGCCATCCCCCATGGTGGGGCCTCTGATCGGTCCCACTCAAGGTGCTCACTTTTGCAGTGGGGCAGGAGATTTTTCCCCAAGAGGCTTTTTCCCAGCTGGGGAGAAGCAGAGAAACACTCAGGCTCCGAAGGTGCTATGTAGCAAACCCCCTCAAGCACAGGGACTGGCGCACATTTGGAAGAGGGAAACTGCTCTACACACTAGCCTGGGCAGCTGCCCATTTTCTTTGGCAAGTCAGGAATGGCAAAGGCTAGACCAGAAGCACCTGGGACTTCTGCCCCAGCCTTTGTGATACCCATCCCCCAACTCCTTCCCAGGGCTCTAGCTGAAGCCAGAGCATTGGCCTGAGCAGCCAAGAAGAGGTTCCAGCCCTGAAGGAAGCAGGACTTTTAGCCCAAAGGTAAAACTGGACAAGCACAACCATGAAGGGACTCGAACCCTCCGTCCCCTGATCCGAAGTCAGATGCCTTATCCATTAGGCCACATGGTCACAGAAGAAAATGCCCTCCAGGCACTTCTTTGGAAAAGACAGACACTGATACATCTGACAAAGTGGAGATTCACCCACCGAAGCTCATGCTCCAATATGTCTGTTAATCTATAAGGTGCAACACGACTCTTGCTGCTTTTGCAGACACTGTGTTTCTCAGGTCAGCTACTGAGAGGGGCCGAGTCTCTCTGAGCACAAGAAGTTGAGTTCCCAGTGAGATGTGAGACTTAATTCTCTGGAGCTGGGTGCAGGGCTTTGGCAGGGGGTCTCAGGCATGGGGGACTGTGGTGCAGCGGATGGACCAGCTGTCTAGGTGCGGAGATTTAATCTTACTGAGGAGGAGGAGGAGGAGGAATCCTGCTGACAGGCAGTGTCCAGGACTGGTGCAACCACTAGGCGAACTAGTCGGCCGCCTAGGGTGCCAAGTGGTTGGGGGCACCAAAAAGCGCACTCAGAGGAGGAAGTGGAGTGGAGGTGAGCTGGGGCAGGGGGCTGGGGGGAGGTGCGGGGGGAGAGCTGCCTGCAGCAAGTTATGGGGGGATGTGTGTGCAGGTGAACCACTCCCTGTCCCAGCTCATCCCTGCTCCAGCTTCTCCCCTGAGCATGCCGCCCCTACTCTAATTCTCCTCCCCGCCCAGGCTGGCTGCACTAAACAGCTGATTGGCACCACAAGCCTGAGAGGCAGGAGAAGTGGAGCAGTGCCGGCATGCTCAGGGGAGAAGGCGGAGCAGTGGGGAGCTGGGTTGGGGAGCTGCTGCAGCGGGGGTGCCTGGCTCTTCCCCAAGGCCCCTGCCCCTGCTCTGCCCCGGTCCCGCCCTCCTGCCCCTGCACTGACTGCATGGTAAGTGGAGTGACCCAGCCCCAGCCTGGTCCACTCCCCTGGTTCCCAGCCATACAGCCAGTGAGTGCTGTGGGGCGGTACCCCCCTCCCCCCAAACTTGGGAGCCAGGGGAGTTCTGTGGCCCTGGGTCTCTCATCCCTCCATCCCCTCCCCTGCCCCCAATATCCCTCTTGGGCTCTGTGGGGCTGGTTCTCTCTCCCTGCCCCTGTGCTTCCTCCTGCACAGCATGTCCTGGGAGTGACTCAGTTTCCCTGGACCAACATCTCACCACTCCACACATGTCTCTTCTGTTCCCCACCTTCCTCCACCCCATCCCGTTTTCTCTGCACCACAGGCTGGGTCTCTGCCAACCCCATCTCCTCTCCTCCTGACCCCAATATCTCCTGCCCCTATGGGTCTATGGGGCTGGGTCTCTCCCTCCCCTTATCCCCTCCCTCAATATCTCCTGCTCCTATGGGTCTATGAGGCTGGGTCTCTCCCTCCCCCATTCTCCCCTCATCCTCTCCCCCAATATCTCCCTGCCCCAGGCTGTGACGTGCTATGACGTGTGCTGGGGCTGTGACGTGCTGGGGCCAGGGCTGGGTTTTTGCTGCCCCAAGCGGTGGGGAAAAAACATCAACCCACGATCACAATCGGTGGCAGCTCCCCTGCGCTGCCTTTTTCTTCGGCGGCAATTCGGTGGCAGGTCCTTCCCTCTGAGAGGGACCGAGGGACCCACTGCCGAATTGCTGCCGAAGAGCCCAACGTGCCGCCCCTTTCCCTTGGCCGCCCCAAGCACCTGCTGGCTGAGCTGGTGCCTGGAGCCGGCCCTGGCTGGGGTTGTGACGTGCACTGGGGCTGTGACGTGCTGTGACCTGCTCATTCCCCAAGGGCAACTCACTCACTTGAAACCAGCAGGACAGAAGGTGTCACGTGTCTGTGGGCGGGGTTATGCAGATGAGCGGTGTCTGGCGGCAGTAGGGAGAGCAGCGAGATGAACCGAAGGAGCCGGGCAGAGAGAATTCTCTGTGTGTGGACAGAATCCGGTGTGGGGAGTTCGTGTGGGGAGTGCCTGCACCGGAGTCACTTCGGGGCAGTGATTGCCACTGAGCTACGTAGTGACAAAAGGTGTGTGAATGGGGTGTGGTGCCTGGCTGGGAGCAGCTTGTGGTGATAAGAAAAGGGGTGGGAGCAAGAGGTCCTGTCCTAGCAGGGGGCGTATACCCTGAGAGGGTGTTTTGTGGGTGCAAGTAGGTTTGGGGGCTTTTTGTAATGACAAGGGGTGTCTGCAGCTAGAACCCTCCTAACTCTACTAGTTTTCTTTGTGTTGTTGGGTGGGGTGGGGTGGCAGTTTCTGTGATGTCACAGTCCTTGGGGGAGGAGTTTGAATCATAACTCCAAAGTGGGAGAACAACTCCCCCCACTCCTGCTCAGTCTCCACTAGGGGGCTGGGCTGAGATCTCTAGGGAAGGACGCACAGGGAAAAACAGTCTCCCCTATGGAACCCAGGAGTCCTGGATCCCAGTCCCCCTGCTCTAGACCCCCTCCACTTCCAGAGCGAAGGATAGAACCCAGGGGTCCTGGTGTCCAGCCCCTCCCTGCTCTGACCACTAAACCCCACTGCCCTCCCAGGGTGGTGCAGGGGTCACTGGGTCTGTGTCCCAGCTCTGCTAAGGGCCTTGACTGCTTTTCCCAAAGTGCTTCCTTCTGAATCTAGCATGAAATTCACACATGAAAGCTCATGCTCCAATACATCTGTTGATCTATAAGGTGCCATAGGACTCTTTGCTGCTTTTACAGATCCAGCACATCTGCCCTCTCTGCCCGGTCACTGCCCACTCCCGTGTGAGGACACCAGCACTGTGCTGGGTTGTGATGGGAAATTGTCCAAGCTGGCCCAGGGGAGACGTGTGTGTCTCTGCTGGCGGGGCTGAGCCCTGCTCTGTGTGTGTGTGTGTGTCTGTGACACTGTATCAGTGTGTTGCTGGGCTAACCAGTAGGAAATGGCTTTCAAGATTTTGTATTCTGCAGCAAGTCACACACACACACACACACACACACACACACACACACACACACACACACACACACACACACACACACACACACACACACACACACACACACAGGGACTCACACAATCTCAAGAACACTCATACACAACACACCAGAGGGACATGTTAGTCCAACCCCCAAAGAGAGAAACAATCACAACCCCGGCCACACTCACAATCACCCCCACACACAAACCATAACATTCACAGTTGTGCTCAGAGACACAACTGCACACAGTTCACTCCCACTGCTCCAAATACAAGGACCTCCTGCCCCACACAGCATATGCCAAGGCCTGTTGAACTCACTGCCTCTGGACAGCTACCAATGAGAATGACCCCCTCATGCTGGATCATCTGCTTGGCCCCCCACTCCCTCTCGGGGCACGCTGTGCAGCATGGCCGGGGATTGTGCAATAGCAGGCTGGGGCCGGGTCACTCCACTTCCTGCAGGAAGTAACCTGTCCCCCACAGAGGCCTGGAACCAGCCCCCCTTTGCTTCCCCCCACGCAGGCCTGGGGCCTCAGCCTGCTCTGCTCCCCTAGCTCCCAAGTTTGGGGGGAGGGGGGAACCACCCCACAGCACTCGCCGGCAGCGTGGCTGGGAGCCAGAGGAGTGGACCATGCAGTGAGTGCAGGGGCGGGGGGAGCAGGGCTGGGGCAGAGCGGGGGGGGCCATGGCAAAGAGCCAGGCACCCCCCTCTGCAGCAGCTCCCCACCCCAGCTCACCTCCGCTCTGCCTTCTCCCCTGAGCACGCTGGTGCCGCTGCACTTCTCCTGCCTCCCAGACTTGCGGTGCTAATCAGCTGTTTAGTGTGGCAAGCCTGGGAAGGGAGGAGAATTAGAGCGGGGGCAGCGTGCTCAGGGGAGAAGACAGAGCAGAGGTGAGCTGGGACAGGGAGCAGTTCCCCTGCACGCCCCCACCCCCGTTACTTGCTGCGGGCAGCCCTCTCCCTGCACACCCCCCAGGCCCCTGCCGCAGCTCACCTCCACTCCTACGCTGCCTCTTCCCCCAAGACCCCTCCTCCTGCTCACTGCTCTTGTCCCCCTCCCCACCCTCACTCACCCTTACAGTCATTACAAAGTGGCAAGGCAGAGACCTCCCATTTTTAAAAGTCCTGGGGTGTTGTTCCCCCCCGTTCAGGCACCCCTAGGTCCCTGTACTTCACACAGCTCTCCCTGATTTCAGCTGTTAGTTTTATTCTTTGTTTATTAGTTTTTGATTTTAAGTTTAACATAGTCAAGTAAACCCTAAGTAACACCAGCTTTTTCTAAGCACTGCATCTTTCACTTAAGAATTGAGAAACCTGAACTGCAAGGCTGGTCCTGTGCCTCTTACCACCACGTTATCAAGGAAGGCTGTGAGTATATTAACCAAAACTTTGTTGCATATAATGCCATATGTATCTTTTGAATAGCAGTAATGCAACTGTAACTTTGTAACTCAATTAAATTAAATTAAATGTAAGCTAATAAATTAAATTTTCATCAAATTATCCAAATTAATATTATTAGTGTACCCTAAATCAGGCTACATGGGACAGAGAGTTGGAGTGCAGAGGGATGAAGGCACTGGCTCTGGGGGTGCAGACTCTGGGGTGGGGTTAGAATGAGACATTCAGGGTGCACTAGAGGACTCAAGGTTAGGATAGAGAATTGGGCTGTGAATGCTCTGGAATGAGACCAGGAAAGAGAAAATTGAGATGCAAGAGAGAAGTCAAGGTAGAGCAAAAAGCAGAGAAGAAGTGTGTGATTTGAGCTGCAGAGGGAAGAAAAAACCTCTGCCTGTCCCCTCTCACCAAAGCATCTAAGAACCAGATGAGAGACATCTCTCCCCCACTGCAACAACAATTCCAGTTGACCTGGACTGAGGAAGGAAATCTTATTCTTTGCAGCACTAACAGACCTGGACTGAGTCATGAACACAACACAACACAACACAACACAACACCTCACCTCACCTCACCTCACCTCACCTCACCTCACCTCACCTCACCTCACTCCCACCCATCCCCTCCAATCTGGTGTTCCTGGCCTGGGACACGGGAGGGGCTCCTCTCTTCTCCATTTGGGACATGGTGGGATGAGAGAAGTGACAGGGAAATAATGGGAAATAATTATTTGCCTGATTCATGTTCAAGTCCTAGTCCTTGTTAACCCAAACAAACCATTTATCCTGCATGCTGATGCCAGTTTGGAGGTCTGGGAGCAGTCCCGTACCAGGAAGTGGAAGGAAATGTAACTCTGTAGGCTTTGCCAGCCGAGGACTGTCTGATAGTGAAACTCGCTATCCCATCCACCAGCAGCAGTTCTTGGTCTTGAAATGGGCCATCACTGAGAAATTTCGAGACTACTTGTGTGGTGCTCAGTTCCAGGTGTGGACAGAGAACAATCCACTGACTTATGTGTTAACAAGGGCTAAGCTGGATGCTACAAGGCAGAGATGGGTGGCTACTTTTGCTAGCCATAACTTCGCATTCAATACCAATGAGTTGGTATAATAGGAAATGTGATTTATCAGGACCACCAATTCTTGGCTGGGGGAAGGATGTAAGCAGGGTGAGAATGAACTCTACCCTGACATCTGTTGGTGATGTGTTGTAAAGGCCTTTTGTTGCTGATGTGCATGGTCACACCCACCCCGCATTGCATGATGGGGGTGCTTGTCCAAACGGTCATTTCGGCTGCTGTGAGATTCCCAGTCTCTTTCTTATTAGGACAGAGGTAATAAAGTGCAGTTATTCCGGTGATATGAATCAAAGAAAGTAGAATGGAACTTAGCAGTTCATGATTTCGGGACTCACCCGAACCTACATAAAACTCGTTAGGCAAGGGACATGATTTCCAAAGCTTACTGAAATAAAAAAGATTGAAAAGGAATGTTTGTATCTGTTATGAGGGATTTCTTATGCAATCTTTAAATGTACATTTTATGTTTTTTGTATTTTTCTAGTTTAAAAATAGAAGTTTTTATAGTTTTAATCCATGGTTGCATCTATACTACACATAAAAAATCATTAATAACTAAATGCATTTTTTAGACATACATTATTTGTTGGGCTTTGAACTCATTTCTGTCCTAAAAGTTGTAAGCAACTCCATAGTTGGGGAAAATGCTCCTTACCACTCAAACAGCAAGGAAATTTTGCAGATTGGACTCTGGGAGATCAGCTGTGGGACACAGCTTTTGTGACACACCAACTATCTCTGCAACCAGATTCTCAGTCACAGGTCAGCAGGTGGGTTTATGCAAATTCTGGACTTTGGGATCAGAGCTGGAGGGAGGGGAACAATTTTTGTAGCACATGCACCACCTCTGCAACCAACCTTTGCTATCGCACTCCCTAGACACACAGCAGCCTTTTACCTCTCCCAACCAAAACATACCCTGAAAGAGATAGAATGGCAGAAGCTTAAGACAAACAACTGCAGCACTAACAACAACTCAAAAACATCTCTGTCTTTATACACCAGGGACAGCAAGACGGAAACCAGCAGGCACAAGTATGAGCAGCAACAAACAAACATTCATTCCTATCTCCCACAAGCTTTTGGCATTTGGAACCCAGACCCCTTAATGATGAGTACTTTTCAGGCAAGGGTCAAGCTCTCAGGCCTCAAATGCCAGCTACAGTTACTCTCTCCTTGAGCCAAAACGAACAGCAAAATACACTGCATTACTCCTGCCCCAATAACAAAGAGACTGGGGATCCCACAGCAGCTGAAATGACCCTCTGGACAAGCATTTCCATCATGCAATCCGGGGTGGGTGGAACCATGCAAATGACAGCAGCCTCAAAAGGCCTTTACAACAGATCACCAACAGATGGCAGAGTAGAGTTCATAGCGACCCTGCTTAAACTAGATTGTGGAAAAGATTAAAAATCACTGAACGTTCAAACTCACCAAATGCGGGTCAATCCAACCTCATCGTCGTATCTACTCGTTATACTCCACACCTGAACGTAGCCCTCACATGGACAACATACCCTCCTAACTCAGTGTCTGTACGTTAACCTTTTACCCCCAGTCGGGGCTATTGCAGATTATGTATTCCTTATGCCACCCGATCTTAAACTGAACTTCGCACCCCCTGGGTAATCTGTACGTTGTTCCCTGATCACCAGAAACTTCTGCGCCTAAACGCTGTACCGTGCCCTTTTTTTTTCTTTGAACGTCATCTTAATAAAATGTTGACATTTGTTTGAGATCCCCGCTCCTCTTCCTTTGCAAGGCGTGTGCGTTTGCTCCGGGTTTTAGTCTGCTAAGACAGCGAGGGGGGCCGATTGAGCCAGAGGCGCTTGCCTGCTGCAGACACGGATCCAAGGCTGAACCTCATCCCCCACCAGCTGAAGGCTTAACTGAAAACAGTTTAAGAAGTGCTCCCGTCTCCGGCGCTCAGCTACCCAGCTCCCAGTGGGGTCCAAACCCCAAAGAGATCACTTTTACCCTGTAGACGCTGTAAAATCCTATGACCAGGGCAGCTGCATAGAAGCCTGCGCATCCGCCTGCCAGCGCGAGAGCGCGTAAGGCACTAATCTGGATAGTGCCGGCCGGGGGGAAGGGCTGTGACGAGCCAGCACAGTGGCGCAGCAGAAGCGTTCTGGGCCCATAACCCAGAGGCTGATGGGTCAAAACTGTCCTCTGCTATGTGTGCCTTCATTTCTTTTCCCTCTGGGCCTTCCAGCGAGGCGGTGACCAGCAGAGCGGCAAGAGGTGGCTGAGGCGGTGGCCTGCCAGAGAGCTCCCTGGCACCTCTGGCTGCCTGGGCTGAAGGCAAGAGGGAGGTCTGGGTGTGGCAAGGGCCTCCTGTCCCAGAATGAGGCTGCAGTGCTTCCTGGTCCCCTTTTCCCACCCACCCCGGCGGGCTGCGAGAGAACACGAGGGAGGCTCTCGGGGCGCTAGGTAGTGCTGTGTGGCTGTCAGGGGAAAGAGCCGAGGCTACCAACTCGACCTGCCATTGACTCACGTGGCTCTGCGTGCCGTCAGCCGGGGCGGGCCAGGCTGTGCACGTGACTCAGGTGTGGGCAGCAAGGCCGCTCTTTCCTGACGAGGCATGAGGCAGGCCAAGAGCTTTGCACAGCCTACAGGGAAGTGGGAGGGAGGTGTCTTTGAGCAGGCGTGTCTCATCCCCTTCTCCCTTGCCGCTTTGGCGGAGGCGGGAAGGGAGCAAAATGTTCCTGGCTGAAAGTTTTTGTGCTCGGCCTCGAGGATTAAGCCTGAGCCTCCGGCACGGCTGCTGGGAGACGGGCTGCTGAATGGCATCCAGCACGCTCTTTGGGCCACCAGCTGAAAGCACTGAGGCCAAGAGGCAGCAAAATGGGACTTTGGAGGCTCCCTGCAGGCCTCGGGGAAGCAAGGAAGTAGCACGGGCTCATCACCATCCATGGGTAGGCTCAAACCACCATCCTTTCAATTAACAGCCAAACCCACTAACCCATTGCACCACAGAGACACACATGGGCAAGGCTGTATGGAGCACAAAAGTCGGGAATCAGCACAGGGTACGGTCTAGCATATGCATGCAGCTCTTAGACAAGCAACAGCAAGGAACTGGACTGGTATGCAGTGAAAGTTCTGTGGGAAGGAGCAGAAAAGAGCACGGGGGCTGCGGTACAGCGCTTGCACACGCTTTCTTTGGCCTGTTTTGCTGGAAGAGTTAGTAGGGCGAAATTCTTAGTCACAGGTCAGCGGGTGGGTTTACGCAAATTCTGACTTCTAGGACCAGAGCTGGGGGGGGCAGGGCAGGCCCCCACAACTTTTGTGGCACATGCGGGGGGGGGGGCACGGCAGGCCCCCACAACTTTTATGGCACATGCACCACCTCTGCAATCAACCTTTGCTACCTCACTCCATAAAACCACACATACAGCAGCCTTCGCATTGCCGCCGAAGTGGGACCTACCGCCGAAGTGCAACCCGGTCTTCGGCGGTAATTCGGCAGCGGGGGGCCCTTCTGTTCAGGGACCCGCCGCCGAAGTGCCCCAAGAGCCGCGGCGGGGGCCCCCTGCCACCGAATTACCGCCAAAGAGCAGGACTGCACTTCGGCAGCAGGTCCCACTTCGGCAGGTAATTCGCTGGCAGGGGGCCCCCGCTGCAGGTTTTCAGGGCACTTCAGCGGCGGATCCCAGAACGGAAGGGACCCCCTGCCACTGAACAGGGCCGGCTCTAGACATTTCACCGCCCTGGGGGCCCCCTGCCACTTGCCAGTCCCGCGGCTCCATTGGACCTCTCGCAGGCGTGCTTGCTGATGCTCCACCGGAGCCGCGGGACCAGCGGACCCTCCGCAGGCACACCTGCGGGAGGTCCACCGAAGCCGCCTGCTTCCGATGGCCCCAGGCCCCCGGAATCCTCTGGGCGGCCCTGGGGGCTCCTACTTTCTGACTTGGGGGGGAGATTCTGTGATGTCAGAGACCCGTGGGGGGAGGGGTTTGAATCACGAATCTGGAGTGGCAGGGCAACCCCCTCCTCCAGTCAGATTCCACTAGGGGGCTAGGGCTGGGACCTCTAGGGAGGGAGACCCAGGAAAAAAACAGCCGCCACTATGGAACCCAGGAGTCCTGGCTCCCAGTCCCCCTGCTCTCACCTCTAGACCCACCTCTGCTCCCAGAGCCAGGGATAGAGCCCAACCCCCACCTGCTCTGACCATTAGACCCCACTCCCCTTTAAGGCTCACTGCCTCTTCTATCCATGCAGCCCACCTGTCCGTCCCTTTGCTGCAGGTTTCTGGGGTGTCACCCCTGCTCTGCACTCCCTCAGTGCAACCCAAGGCCTTTCCTCCCACCAACCACATTTCCTCTCCCCCCTTGTGCTGGATCATCTGCTTGCCCCCCTGCCTCTTGCGGTGCGCTGTGCGGCATGGCTGGGGATTGTGCAATGGCCCAGCACCAGGCAAGGCAGAACGTAAACCACAGGCCCTGCCCTGCCCTGCCCTGCCCCGCCCCGCCCCGCCGGATCTGCCTTCCAGGTGCATCGGAGCCCAGCGCCCTGCACCTGTGCCCTCCTGCCCCACAAGGGGTGAGCTGCAGTCCCCACCATGCTCTGCAGAGGGGAGAAGGGTCAAGCCAACCAGCCCATTTAGGATGGGGGAATCAACACCCTTTTTTCTGCACAGCCACTGACCATCAGCAGGATTCCTCCTTCTCCTCCCTCCTGTGCCTCAGTGTGACTAAATCTCTGCACCTAGACAGCCGGTCCATCCGCTGCACCTCAATCCCCCATGCTTGAGCCTCCCTGCCAAAGTCCTGCACCTGGTTCCATAGAATTAAGTCTCACATCTCGCTGGGAACTCGACTTCTTGTGCCCAGAGAGTCTCGGCCCCCGTCAGTAGATGACCTGAGTTGGGGAAACACAGTGTCTGTCTTCTCTAAAGAAGTCCTTGGAGAAGTTTTTTTTGTCTGACTAGGTGGCCTAATGGATAAGGCATCTGAATTTAGATCAGGAGATTGAGGGTTTGAGTCCCATCGTGCTTATGCAGTTTTACCATTCTGCTGAAAGTCCTGCTTCCTTCAGAGCTAGAACCTCTTCTAGGCTGCTCAGGCCAATGCTCTGCCTTCAGCTAGAGTCCTAGGAAGGAGTTGGGGGTTGGGTGTCACAAAGGCTGGGGCAGAGCCCCAGGTGCTTCCAGTCTAGCCTTTGCTGTTCCTGACTTGCCAAAGAAAGTGGGCGGCTCCCCAGGCTGGCGTGTAGAGCAGTTTCCCTCTTCCAAATGTGCGCCTGTCCCTGTACTTGAGGGGGCTTGGTAAATAGCACCTTGGGAGCCTGGGTGTTTCTCTGCTTCTCGCCAGCCGGGAGAAAGCCTCTTGGGGTAAAATCTCCTGCCCTGTTGCAGAAGTGAGCACTGTGAGTGGGAACAGACAGAGGCCACACCAGGGGGCTGGCCCTGCTTTCCTACCTTCTTCTGATGTTGGCCACAGAGCATCAGCAGCCGCCCCGCATGCTGGTCTGTGGGTGGCCTTCAGTGGGTGTTTGGCATGGCAGGGAGCAGGCTGGCTAGGGGTCTTTGTCGCTGTCTGCTGGCCACACATAGGCATGGTCCTCCCCTCTCCTGAACAGCCAGAGTTAGTCTGTGCTTGAAAGCAGGGACACAGGAGACTCAAGACAAGAGGGTGAGAAAGACTGAGAAAGGACCTATGAAGACAGCACACACTACAGGGACACTGCCTGGTGAACGGATCTGGCGGCACCAAATTGCCCCATTTTTCCTGGTGCCCGACGCAGCTGCATACTGCTCCAGCAGCCAGCCCGATCCCCCGGCTGTCTGGGCCAGCCAGGAAAGCTGCCCCTGCTCCGCCTCTTCCACACAGCCCCCACCCCTGCTCTGCCCCCATGCCTCCTCTTCCCACCCCTGCTGAACTCCATTCTCCACCCCCCACTCCATCCCTTCCCCTGAGCTACATCCTGGTGGACTGCAGGAGGGATCAGTCTCATCCTGCACTCACCGGGCGGCGGGAAGTGGAATGACCTGGCCCCAGCCTGCTCTGCTCCACCAGCTCCCAGCTGCGGTGCTGGTGAGTGCTGGGGGGCATTTCCCCCCACCGCCCAAGTTCCAAGGCTGGAAGCAGAGTGCAGTAGGCTGGGGCCGGATCACTCCACTTCCTGCCATCCCGTGAGTGTGGGGTCTGGCCTGCCCTGCAATTACCGGGCGGCGGGAAGTGGAGTGACCTGGCCCCAGCCTGCTCCGCTCTGCCAGCTCGGACTGGGGGACGGGGTGTTGTGTAAAGCACCAAAATGTCTAGGGACAACCCTGAATAGATCATTTTTCCACAGGGACTGATGGCTGTTAGAATAGAGCTATTCAGGCTGCTTGTACAGGCCTAGACTTTAAGAACTTAGGTGTATTTTTATCACTTAGCTAGTGACAGGGGTATAAAACAAAGAACCAAAATCCCAGTCTGCCTGTGTCTGGGCCTTCTCTCCTTAGGAGAGTCTGAGCCCTTGTTCGTAGGTATCATAAACAGATAGTTAAGGGTTAATGTCTCTTTTACCTGTAAAGGTTTAAGAAACTCCATAAAGCTGGCTGACACCTGACCAGAGGACCAATAGGGGGCCAAGATACTTTCAAATCTTGGTGGAGGGAAGTCTTTATTTTTGTTCTTTGTTTTGGGGGTTGTTCGCTCTTGGGACTAAGAGGGACCAGACGTCCATCCAGGCTCTCCAAATCTTTCTGAATCAGTCTCTCATGTTTCAAACTTGTAAGTAATTACCCAGGCAAGGCGTGTTAGTCTTATTTTTGTTTTCTCAACTTGTAAATGATCCTTGTTTGCTGACAGGATTTTACCTCTGCTTGCTGTAACTCTGAACCTAAGGCTAGAGGGGTTTCCTCTGGGCTATATAAATCTGAGTACCCTGTAAAGCATTTTCCATCCTGATTTTACAGAGATGATTTTTATCTTTCTTTCTTTAATTAAAAGTTTTTTCTTTTAAGAACCTGATTGATTTTTCCTTGTTTTAAGATCCAAGGGGATTGGGTCTGGACTCACCAGGGATTGGTGGGGGGAAAGGAGGGGGGATGGTTAATTTCTCCTTGTTTTAAGATCCAAGGGGTTTGGATCTGTGTTCACCAGGGAATTGCTGAAGCCTCTCAAGGCTGCCCAGGGAGGGGAATGTTTTGGGGGGACAGAAAGTGTTGCAGACACTAACTTCTGGATGGTGGCAGTGTTACCAGATCTAAGCTAGTAATTAAGCTTAGAAGGGTCCATGCAGGTCCCCCACATCTGTACCCTAAAGTTCAGAGTGGGGAAAAAACCTTGACAGTAGGCTAAGGCCTTTGGCTAAGCAGCAGGGGCAGCTATATGCTGAGAAGTGAACAGTCACATCCTCACCTCCCAAACCCATCACACTGAACTAAGGTGGGGTTGGGCTGTTAGGAAGAGGATCCTGTCCCAATAGTGCCCATCACCACCAGATAAAGAAACAGATCTTAAGGGAGCATCTGGTCTGGCAAGAAATCCCTTCTCAATGGTTGTGGTTGTGAAACCATCATTTCTAGGGTTTATCTTTATGGCCCCCGCTTTTCTGTTGTCAATCTGTCTGGTCCTCTAACTCTTTCTGTCTGCTGCAGAATTAATTTTACTGGGTGTAAGTTATTAGGGGAGTGGGATGTAATTGGTTAGAGAATTCTGTTACAATAGGTTGGAATTGGTTAATTACATTTCAGTAAAATGATTGGTTAAGGTCTCGCTGAATCTGTTACTGTATAAACTGGGGTCAAACAGGCAGTGGGCGGGAAAATTGGCATCATGCTTGCTAACAGGGGGATGGGAATAGGGAACGGGGAACAGGGACACAGGCAAGGCTCTGCGATGTCGGAGCTGGGAAGGGGGACGTGAGGTAAACACTCTGCAGTGTCAGAGCTCATAGACTTTAAGGTCAGAACGGACCATTATGATCGTCTAGTCCGACCTCCTGCACAACACAGGCCACAGACTCTCACCCACCCACTCCGGTAACAAACCCCTGACCTATGTCTGAGCTATTGAAGTCCTCAACTCGTTGTTTAAAGACTTCAAGGTGCAGAGAATCCTCCTGCAAGTGACCCAAGCCCCATGCTGCAGAGAAAGGTGAACCCCCCCCCAGGGTCTCTGCCAATCTGCCCCGGAGGAAAATTCCTTCCTGACCCCAAATATGGTGATCAGCTAAACCCTGAGCATGTGGGTACGACTCACCAGCCAGCATCCAGGAAAGAATTGTCTGTAGGGATGTGGGGTAAACGCTCTGTGGTGTCAGAGCTGGGAAGGGAACACTGGGGAACAGACTCTGTCCTTGTATAGAGATAAGCCTGACTGGTGTGAAGGGCTTTGGAATCTGCTTGCTTGGAAACTCACCCCAGTAAATATCCCTCTGTCTGCGCTTTGGACTTCTGGTCTTTTGCTGCTTGCTGTCTGTGTGACAAGAGCCAGGGAAGCGGGCAGGGAAAGCCCTCTAACAATGGCTCCTTGCTCCTCTCCCTCCAGGCTCAGAGGTCAAGGATGGGCAGGACTCCAGGCTCTGCTTGAGGGATCCTGGCACAGGGGCTGGTGGGGGAGAAAGGATTGTAGATTCTGACCTGCGCTCTGGAGAGGAGCTAATAAGTGAAGGGGCATTTTGATTCCTACCCTGCTTCAATGTCCCCAGGGCTAGAATTCTACATTCCACAGGGCCAAATGAGGGGGTGAAGCCATTTGGCTAATGAAAACCAGCACTCGAGGTGAGGTTTGAACTCACAACCTCAGCAAAGCTTCTCTTCGCACTGCTCTATATGTACTGTGCACTAACCAATTGCATCACTGGAGCACCTGTTAATTGCTAATCTATCAGTCCCCTAGGTTGATAAAGGTGAGGAGTGACCCCAAAACATTCTCAGTGGGGTTAAGAGCCGGTATCAACAAGCATTGTACTTGGTGGTGATGCCAGCACAGGGTGCCCGAGGCAAGCAACAGCAGGGTTCGTTGCCCAGAGTGCGTAGCGCCAATAAACACACCAGGGTGGAGAAGCAAACAACCAAGTTTATTTGAGCTCAAATAAGGTGCCAGGGAGAAATAAATCTCAGATCCTTCACACCTAGAACAAGCAGTTTCTGCCTTTTATCTCCCAGTTGTTTACTACAAAACTTTTTCTTGGTGACTAGCTGATCTCTCACTCCCCCCCCCTTTCCCATCCAGCTGCAGTATCTTTTCTCATTCAATCTTTTGTCTTCCCCCTTCCTCCCCCCTCTCCGCTGCTGAGACATGTATACAGTATTGAGAACGATCCTTGAGTTCGCTTCAGTGTGTTACAGCAGAAAACTGGCTGTTACAACCAAAAACTAACTGCTAACACTACATTTTTGCAGCTATTAGTACATTAGGTTACACTAGGTTACACAAAGTGTTTAACATGGAGGAACAATGGTTCATTGAGGCCTGAGCAGGAGGGCTTCATCGGCACTCGTGATCGCCACCCTCCTAAGCGACTTAGATTTATGCCTAGTGACACCAACAACTCCCTCCTTTGAGAATACTCAACAAACTTTTGGCTGAGTGTTCTCACATTCAAAGGATAACATGCGATTAAGCTCTAGGGAGCTGGAGTGCTTTACAGCAAGCAAGCAAGAGAAGAGTAACGATACACAACACCACACCAGTGAGCAGGAGGCGAAGAATGCCTTCCCCTAGTTTCCCCAGGTTGAGTAACCAGCCCCAGAGGGAATCAGAAATAGTGGGTTCCCTTTCCTCGGCTTTCCACTGTTCAAAAGTCTGTTCAGCTGACATGATGTGCTTGTTAATATCCTGTGCATTTTCTGGGACATAAGTACAGCATTCATCCCCTATAAGGGCGCACACCCCACCCTGTGAAGCCACACTTCCACCCAGAAAGTGTCCAAGTATGTCTCCATAATCACAGATCAGATGGTATTCCTGATGCGTCTGTAAGGGCAGTGGGCCAAGTCTGGTACTCAAGATCACTCCGAATGGCCATCAGCTGCTCATTCAGGAAATCCTGAATTCCTACACATACTAGATCCCACTGCAATGCCTTCCCAGCCTCAGTGATATTCAATACCATCTTTCCTTGGTGTAGTACTATAATACACCTGTTATTTAACTATTCTCAGGTACTGTCAAAAGGTATTAACATTAATAGCATAGGAGGGGGTTACATTATTAGTCACTGGAATGATTTCAATATGGGTAAAATTTCTAGTGGCAGAACAAACTCTTCGGGTACTTGTTATTTAAAATCCAATTAGAGAGAGCAATACATGCTGAAGGATTTATCCAGAACACAGGGCACAGCCTGTAGAATAAACCCCCAAACCCAATCAATACCACATTCTCAAGCATGGGTCCCACAAATGTCCTCCGGCCAGTGTATAATTCTTTGTTTCTTCACCAGGGTCAGTTCTTAATGTCCTTTCTAGTCAGGAATTCCTGGACTTTGGCAATTTCAGTGGAGCGAGTGTTTCTTTTTCTTTCCCAAAAACAGTCGTGATGCAGCATGCTACAGGGGAGAGGTTACCAGCACATCACCCTGTAATGGTTTTGCATTTTCTAGAAAAATTCAAAGGCACAATAGATCTGTCAGTGGACAAGGGAGAGGTTACAAGCACTTCACCTTGTACTTTTTCCCTGCTGTCCAGAAGGCACAGTGGAGCTACAAGGCGAAATAGGCTAATCTTCAGTAGGAGAATTCTCCTGATGTGGAGGGGTCTTTTTGCAGTGAGAATCATGGGTACAGGCAGTCAGTCTTCGGCACTTCACAGCAGTTTTGGTAGTCAGCAGGACTTAATAAGGGCCTTTCCAGCATGGAGCCAAGGCAGTCTTTCATTGGTGGACCTTTACATCAATCCAGTTTCCTGATTCCAGGGAGTGGCAGGGCTGCTAGGGTCTTTGGGTAGCGCTTCTTTACCTGTGAGAAAAGAAACCTAACACATTTCATTAGTGCCTGGCAGTGTTTTGCAAACCTTATAGCTGCGTGGGCAAATTCAAGCCCTCCTTTTCCTGGTTGTTAGCCAAGTCTTAACTGTGAGCAGTGTCCTTGAATGGAGTCAGTGTCTTATCTATAGCCTGAGCTTGCTAGCTAATTCTTTTTTTCCAGTTAACTCATTCTGTTCTTTGTTCTTTTTCCTTTCTTGTCTTCTTTTAACCTGCAAAGGAAACTTCCACTTTTTACTTATACACCTTTTTCCCAACAATGAAGACATAACCATTGTCATTATACAGTACATTAGTCTTATTATTTAATATATGCCACACACACCCTTTTACTAAAATAACCTTATTACATAGCTTTGGAGCAACAAGCCAGGACAAGCACACCCACTTTGAGGAGTTCATTAAATTTAACCTCTAGTCCAATAGCTTTCCACCATCCCCAGCCCTCTGGCTAGAAATTTGAGGTAGCCAGAAAGATCCCATATACAATATGGGGAATGGGTTAACTTTTCATGTCCTTGCTTTCAAAGACTGTTGGTATGCAAATTTTAACAACAATTTTTGCAATTAACAGTTTGACCAATGAAGTTTCTTTTCCTTGAGGAAATGCATTAGGCTTTAGTATATAACATTCTTCTGATTTACCCAAACACTTTGTATTCCAAATTGAACAAAACAAGTATCTGCATTTTAATTTAACCTTTTTGTCTGATTTTAAACTAGACTATTTTATAAAAATATTAAACACAAAAATTCCGGCCACAAGACAAGTTCACCACAAGACAGAACATAGAACACAAAACATAATTTCTATTGTGCCAGTAAATGCATGATATGTTGAATGCTGTTCAGCTGGCATCAGTTTTCTCTGATTATCTGAAAGACAAAAAAACAAGAGGTCTACCCACCCTTTCTGGGCAGACAATCATCACTTGAAATATACAAATACCCTTGTTGACTTCAGGCAAAAACAGAGGAATTACCCCATATTTTCTTGTATTTCTTTCATAAGCAGCCCAGGTTTTCAATTACATAACACTGTATACATTCGTCAGCTAATTTAACTAAATTGTTCATTGCAATCATTTGGTTTGGCTATCCAATAATTTCTTTGCCTGTATTTATTTACAAACATTTCACAGACACCAAAAACCTTTTTTCTTTAGCATTTTTACAAAGTTCAACTGCTGTTTTCTCCAGCAACTACAGAGTTAACTTCTCACTCTCCCTTAAATCACTTGCTTGTCTCCCAACAGCCACTTTTATCAACTCAAATCACCATTCCAAGTAAGTCCTGGGTATTTGAAATCCCCATGCTTACACTTACTGACTCCTTCCTTCCACTACACCCTTAAAGTTTTCCAACCTGTTTTCCAGTCTCTCTCTCTGTTGCCTGTCTGCCTGGGCCCGATCCTGCTTTTCTTGCTGAACTGTCCCTTCCATGGGCCCCAACTTGTTCCACTACCAGTTTAGCTAGGAGGGTGGGCTTCTCAACTAGCCCCCACCCTTCCTGGTCTCTTCCCTTAAACATTCTTACTCACAAGATTACCCGAGTCCTCCTTCATGAGGCTTGTCACCTGGACAAAAACACATGACCCATTGGGCAAAGGCCATTTACTTAACATATAATTTAAAGGACTATTCTTAGAGGGTTTACCCAGAGACTCATTCATCTGTTTGATACTTAAACAGAAAAGAGAATTACACAGAGCACAGAGGGAATTACAGTCTAAGCCAGACTTTCCCACTTCTATACACTGACCGCTACAGGGGACGGGACAGAAGGATCTCAATTCAACCTCAGAGCTTTCTTGCACACATGGCTTCCACTCGGAGGAATTACGAACGAGAGGTTCAGTTCCGCCCACACTCATAACGTCCAAATGAACAGAGCAGAAAAACAACAGTAACTGGTTAAACAGAACAGAACCAGAACCAGATAGTGTTTCCTTATCCTATTAGGGCTCACTTTTACTTATGCAATTCTCAACATATAACACCAACAGTACCAAGCAAAGCAAACACAAAATAACAAGGGTAAAACAAATAGATGGTGCAAGTTCTGCAGGGCTCCCTCCTTCTTAATTGCTCACCAAACTGTGACAAATTTCTGTTACCAATCTATCCCTCATGTCAGGTGATCAGGCTGACACTACAGGATCGTTGGGGGAAGATAAAGAAAACACACCATATACCTGAATTTTAAAGCTTCATTAATAAAATATTAAAACAACAACGGAGAGTGTTGGGAACGCTCCCACATTACTCAGGAAAACCTTAATGCCCCAAGCCCCTTTCATACCCACACACGTACGTCCAGACTGGCCACTTCTGTGTATAATGTTCAGAGGAGGGGGAGAGGTGGACAGAAGATTATCCTGTATACAGCTTGTCCAGAATTTCCAACATGCTTTTGCTCTTGGGAGGGCTGTTCTCTTACACCCTGGAATCTCCTGCGGCATCTCTTTCAGAGATTCCAGTCCAGGTCGGCTGCCTGTGGCTTCTTTGGTGTCACCAAGCCACACCGACTCCAGGGTCACAAAGGCACACTTACTGGACAGTTAAGCTTTGCAAATGTAATCTCAGTTCTGTAACTTGTATTGCCTTTGGTTCGCCTCTGTCTATATTTTTTCACAGCCAGCTGGGGCTGAAAGCAGCCCCTCCCTGCACCAAGCACAGTCCGCGCCGATTCCTGACCCTGAATGCAGAGCAACCCCCACCCCTTCCATCCCTGGGCCAAGATGATTTTTAAATTAACCCGTTCCTTTCCTCAATAGACAAATTTGCTCACGCTGTGTCAGGGCTTTTTGATGATTAAACGCTCCTCTTTGATGTATGATCTTATCTAGACTGAAGTACCTTCTAGTGGGCATTGTTTAGATGGATTTTCACGCATGTAAATATTCCAATTCTCTAAATACCTGCAGGTTGTTGAACCATAATGTACATACATGTAATATGCTGGGGTACTCTTAGGGGGTGAGATGGAATGTTTAGACTGCCCCTCCCCCATTTTCCACTTACACACACAGGGAGGGTGCCCTGTCCACGCTAGCGGCTCATAAACTAAGGATTTTTCCCTACAGGGTACTCACACAGGAGAGGCTAACGAGGATGGCCACGACCCTCCTACACCTCCCTTCAGCAAAGAGCGTCGGCTAGTCTCTGGGAGACGGCGCCGCTTGCTCTGATTGCATCCAGTGAGATGATCAGACTGTCAGTAGCCCACACGGAAAGGAAACGGGGAGGGAAGATGGGTACACACACTCCTAGACCCAGGTAGCTTCCTCACCGGACGATGCCAGGCCGAGTCAGCCCACCATGGGTCGGACCTCCTAAAGATCCACTAGTTACCGGGCTTGCGTTAGAGTAGTCCTGGTCACGAGCTTTGCTTCACAGGGTACTCTGGGCGTCTTCCGGTAACAGTCACTCATACTGGCCCCCCCCCTTTTTTTTTTTTTTTTTTTTTTTTTGCAGCCACAACAGGGAGAGAGTGCACTAGGACATAGGGTCTCGCCTTCCTAGACAGGTCTCTCCTTTGTCCCTGAACTATCCCTAACCTGCTTTTGGATCCTTGCACTCCGGCAGACAGGGGGAAGAACAGGAGCTACGGTTTGGTTTTTTGTTTTTTTTTTGTTTGTTTGTTTTTTTAACCAGAGCTTTTCATACAAACAGTTTCAGAACCTACCTGTTCACTGACAAAACAGGAGTAATTGTGCTGTAATTTACTGATCCTTCAGGTGGCCACCTTTCCTGACCCTTTAATTTGTACTGAGGCCAGTCCACTGTACAAAACCTTTGTAACCTATTTTTGGATAACGGATCCGATCCAAACACCTTCCAATTCTCCAGAATGCATTCTAGGGGGAGCACCTTGCCTTCCCCACCTTGCTCTGCCCCTGCCCTGTGTCGCAGGTAGATGCTGGGCGCTCCCAGATCCTAACAGAGAAAGTCCGGACAACCGGACTGTTCCTACCTTATCCAAGGGACCGGTTCCTCACCGTCGCCCGGGACCGGTTCCACACCGTCGCCCACAACTGCTTCTCCACTATTTGAGCGCATTGCACCGTTGTGCCCTCTGGGGTCGCTCACACCGCGTCTCCGCCGAGGCCTCCTGTGAAGTCACCGGTGTGCACTGGGCGTCGGTCGTCACCGCGATCCGTTGACCTCCAGGAGGGATCCAGGCAAGGCTAATTTTCGCCTCAGCCCACCCAGGGACGCCAAAAACTGTTGCAGACACAGCAGTGCCAGAGGCAAGCAACAGTGGTTCGTTGCCTAGAGTGCTTAAGCGCCAATAAACACACCAGGGTGGAGAAGCAAACAACCAAATTTATTTGAGCTCAAATAAGGTGCCAGGGAGAAATAACAATCTCAGATCCTGCACACCTAAAACAAGCAGTTTCTTCCTTTTATATCCCAGTTGTTTACTACAAAACTTTCTTGCTGACTAGCTGATCTTTCACTCCCCTGTACTTTCCCATCCAGCTGCAGTATCCTTTTTCAGTCAATCTTTTGACTTCCCCCTCTCTGCTGCTGGGACATGTATACAGTATCTTAAAACAACCTTGAACGGGCTTTAGCCGAGCTTCAGTGTATTACAGCAGAGAACTGGCTGTTACAACCAAAACTAACTGCTAACACTACATTTTTGCAGCTGTTAGTACATTAGTACATTAGGTTACACAAAGTGTTTAACATGGAGGAACACTGGTTCATTGAGGCCTACAACAGGAGGGCTTCATTGACACTTGTGGTCTATCACCTTTCCGAGTTACCTAGGGTTATGCCAGAGTGATACCAACACACCGCTCACCCCATCCTGTCCCATCTTTTCCCAGCTTGCACCATTCTTCTCCCTCTCCCACCTCTTCCCGTCCCTGCTCCTCCCCCTCCTCACCCAGCGCCTCCTGCACCCCACTGAACAGCTGATCACTGGCAAGTGGGAGGTGCTGAAGGGGAAGAGGAGGAGCTTGTCAGCAAGGCCTGTAGTGGTGGTGGGGAGCTGGCTGCCAGTGAGTCCTGAGCACCTATTTTTTCTCTGTTGGTTCTGCAGCCCCCTAGCTCCCATGGAGTCGCTGACTTGGCTTCCTTTGTACTCTAGAGAGAGGAGCAGAACAAGGCCTATGGGTGATCCATAGGGCACTAGGTGAGTGGCAGAGGTTTCAGGTGCTGAGAGTTTGCCTGACCCCTCAGGGACACAGTGTGAGGTGGTGCCCCAGGGATCTCTCTGTAAGGAGCAGAACAGGATTTACTTGGGGTGGGGAGAGAATTGAGAGTGTCTCGGGGGTGGTACAGAGGTGTTGCCCAGGTGAGAGACTGGCTAAAACACAGGCCATGCTGTGAGCAGGATTCAAACCTGCACAGGGAAACCCTATTAGACTTCAACTCCCACATCTTAACCACTACCCCAATGCCAGAGAAACTGGTAAAGAATCACAATGACCAGGTGTGAAGTCATCTGAACTACAGAATTCCCACCGCAAACCTGGCTCCCAAAGCACGGGGGGGATTTGGGGTTTGTTCTCTTTGCCTAGCCATGTGCAGTTGCACAGAGAGCGCGTTTAAAAGTCTCCCCTCCCACAGAGCGGGAATGGGAAATGATTCTCATCTTGAAGCCTGATGTAGGGTGACCAGACATCCCAATTTTATCAGGACTGTCCTGATATTTTCTTGTTTGTCCCACGTCCCGACCGATGTTCGGTCAGGACCCTGGGCAAACAAATAACTTTGTCCTCTTCTCCGGCACACAGGCATAGTCTGGAGGGATACTTGCCCCCCCCAACTCCGCCCCCTCATTCCCCCATTGGATCCCTCCCCAAATCCCAGCCCTGGTCCTGCCCCCAGCCCCACTCACTCACTGCCCCATTGGCTCCCTCCCCAAATCCTCGCCCTGGCCCTGCCTCTTCCCCAAGCACGCGGCATTCTTCCTCCCTCCCAGGTTTGCACACGGGCCATGGCCATGGCTGGGAACGCAGCGCGGAAGCTGCTCCAGCCCTGCAGCCTGTGGGGCAGCGCAGTGGGGTTGGGGGCAGCGTGGAGCAGGCAGGGCCCAGGTTGCTGGGGGCGGAGACACATGTGGGGCGGACACACTCCTGTCGGGAGCTGCCTGGTTCACCCCTTGCCCGGGAGTTGCAGGAGGGGCCCGGATCATGGCTCGGCTGCAGAGCTCGGAGCCCAGGCTGGGCCCAAGAGTGAGGGGATGGGGGAGCTGGGGGTGTAGCGGGGGTTGGAGGCGAGAGTTGGTTGGAGATGAGACTGTGCCACTGTTGCTTGGCGGCGGGGGGGATCTCCGGCTTTTTTTTTTGCTCCGCCCCCCGCATCCCGATATTTCATCTTTGACATATTTCCTTCCCATGGGTCCAGATGATGAAGATGTCATCAATGTAGCGTAGAAAGAGAAGGGGTGTGAGTGGACGAGAGCTGAGGAAGCGTTGTTCCAGGTCGGCCATGAAGATATTGGCATATTGTGGGGCCATGTGGGTGCCCATAGCAGTGCCACTGATCTGGAGATATATATTGTCATCAAATTTGAAATAGTTGTGTGTAAGTATAAAGGCACAGAGCTCAGCAGCCAGTTGTGCTGTGGTATCATCAGGGATAGTGTTCCTGACAGCTTGTATTCCATCTGTGTGTGGGATGTTTGTGTAGAGAGCCTCTACATCCATGGTGGCTAGGATGGTGTTTTCTGGGAGGTCACCAATGCATTGTAGTTTCCTCAGGAAATCAGTGGTGTCTCGGAGATAGCTGGGAGTGCTAGTGGCATAGGGTCTGAGTAGAGAGTCCATATATCCAGACAGTCCTTCAGTGCGAGTGCCAATGCCCATCAACCTCATGAAGAAACTTGCACAAATACAGACAGATATCATCTTCCTTTCCAAATGCAAATGGATGGACATCATACCAAATGGACTAAAGGTAAAAAATCCACTGCTATCTACATACTACACAGACCACAGTGAGAGATTATGTCATACTCTATCCAAAAAACTGAGGAACCACCTGATCAGCATCCTATACAGCAAACAGGAAAACATCAAAAAAGAGCTCTCCAACCTGGAAGCTCTCATTAATAACCAAACTTCTATACAAACGGACTTCACTAGAATAAGACAGGAGATCTACATTACTCACTTCACCTCTCTTCAAAGGAAAAAAGGACTGTAAGCTGTCTAAACTCCTACCTGCCGCATGGGGCCACAACAGTGGTACCCCTAACCCACCCGGCAATATCGTCACTCTATCCAACTACACACTCAGCCCAGAAGAAAAGTCTGTCCTATCTCGGGGACTCTCTTTCTGCCCTGCCACCCCCACCAACATGATACAGTTCTGTGGCGATCTGGAAGCCTACTTTCGCCGTCTCCGACTCAAAGAATACTTCCAGGACAACACTGAACCGTGCACTGATACACGGGTGCCCTCCCACCAACAGCACAAGAAAAAGAACTCCACATGGACTCCTCCTGAGGGTCGAAATGACAGCTTGGACCTATACATTGAATGCTTCTGCCGGCGTGCACAGGCAGAAATCGTGGAACAACAACATCGCTTGCCTCACAACCTAAGTCGTGCAGAACGCAATGCCATCCACAGCCTCAGAAACCACCCTGACATTATCATCAAAGAGGCTGATAAAGGAGGTGCCGTTGTCATCATGAACAGGTCTGACTATCAAAAGGAGGCAGCCAGACAACTCTCCAATACCAAATTCTACAGGCCACTTCCCTCAGATCCCACTGAGGAATACACTAAGAAACTATAGCATCTACTCAGGACACTCCCTACACTAACACCAGAAGAAATCAACATACTCCTAGAGCCCCGACCAGGTTATTCTATCTACTACCCAAGATCCACAAACCCGGAAATCCTGGACGCCCCATCATCTCGGGCATTGGCACTCTCACTGAAGGACTGTCTGGATATATGGACTCTCTACTCAGACCCTATGCCACCAGCACTCCCAGCTATCTCCGCGACACCACTGATTTCCTGAGGAACCTACAATGCATTGGTGACCTCCCAGAAAACACCATCCTAGCTACCATGGATGTAGAGGCTCTCTACACAAACATCCCACACACAGATGGAATACAAGCTGTCAGGAACACTATCCCTGATGATGCCACAGCACAACTGGCTGCTGAGCTCTGTGCCTTTATACTTACACACAACTATTTCAAATTTGATGACAATATATCTCTCCAGATCAGTGGCACTGCTATGGGCACCCGCATGGCCCCACAATATGCCAATATCTTCATGGCCGACCTGGAACAACGCTTCCTCAGCTCTCGTCCACTCACATCCCTTCTCTATCTACGCTACATTGATGACATCTTCATCATCTGGACCCATGGGAAGGAGACTCTGGAAAAATTCCACCATGATTTCAACAGCTTCCACCCCACCATCAACCTCAGCCTGGACCAATCTACACGGGAGGTCCACTTTCTTGACACCACGGTGCAAATAAGTGATGGTCACATTAACACCACCCTATATCGAAAACCCACCGACCGCTATGCCTACCTTCATGCCTCCAGCTTCCATCCCGGGCACATCACACGATCCATTGTCTACAGCCAAGCACTGAGGTACAACCGCATCTGCTCTAACCCCTCAGACAGAGACCAACACCTACAAAATCTCCACCAAGGATTCTCAAAACTACAATACCCGCATGAGGAAATAAGGAAACAGATCAACAGAGCCAGATGTGTACCCAGAAGCCTCCTACTGCAAGACAAACCCAAGAGAGAAACCAACAGGACTCCACTGGCCATCGCGTACAGCCCCCAGCTAAAACCCCTCCAACGCATCATCAAGGATCTACAACCCATCCTGGACAATGATCCCACACTTTCACAGGCCTTGGGTGGCAGGCCAGTCCTTGCCCACAGACAACCTGCCAACCTGAAACATATTCTCACCAGTAACTGCACACCACACCATAATAACTCTAGCTCAGGAACCAATCCATGCAACAAACCTCGATGCCAACTCTGCCCACATATCTACACCAGCGACACCATCACAGGACCTAACCAGATCAGCCACACCATCACTGGTTCATTCACCTGCACATCCACCAATGTAATATACGCCATCATATGCCAGCAATGCCCCTCTGCTATGTACATCGGCCAAACTGGACAGTCTCTACGGAAAAGGATAAATGGACACAAATCAGACATTAGGAATGGCAATATACAAAAACCTGTAGGAGAGCACTTCAACCTCCCTGGCCACACTATAGCAGACCTTAAGGTGGCCATCCTGCAGCAAAAAAACTTCAGGACCAGACTTCAAAGAGAAACTGCTGAGCTTCAGTTCATCTGCAAATTTGACACCATCAGCTCAGGATTGAACAAAGACTGTGAATGGCTTGCCAATTACAGAACCAGTTTCTCCTCTCTTGGTTTTCACACCTCAACTGCTAGAACAGGGCCTCATCCTCCCTGATTGAACTAACCTCGTTATCTCTAGCTTGCTTGCTAGCATATATATACCTGCCCCTGGAAATTTCCATTACATGCATCTGAGGAAGTGGGTATTCACCCACGAAAGCTCATGCTCCAAAACATCTGTTAGTCTATAAGGTGCCACAGGATTCTTTGCTGCTTTTATCAGCAGGCTGTACTTGTTCTTAAACTTTAAGTTTCAAGGGAACTAGGCTAAGTTCAGTTTCCCTATGTTTTTAGTCTTTATTAGGTTTTGATTTTAAGTTTAACATATTCAAGTAAACCCTAAGTAACACCAGCTTTTTCTAAGCACTGCATCTTTCACTTAAGAATTGAGAAACCTGAACTGCAAGGCTGGTCCTGTGTCTCTTACCACCAGGTTATCAAGGAAGGCTGTGAGTATATTAACCAAAACTTTGTTGCATATAATGCCATATGCATCTTTTGACTAGCAGTAATGCAAATGTAACCTTGTAACTCAATTAAATTAAATAAAATGTAAGCTAATAAATTAAATTTTCATCAAATTATCCAAATTAATATTATTAGTACACCCTAAATCAGGCTACATGGGACAGAGAGTTGGGGTGCAGAGGGATGAAGGCACTGGCTCTGGGGGTGCAGACTCTGGGGTGGGGTGAGAATGAGACATTCAGGGTGCAGTAGAGAACTCAGAGTTAGGATAGAGAATTGGGCTGTGAATGCTCTGGAATGAGGCCAGGAAAGAGAAAATTGAGATGCAAGAGAGAAATCAAGCTAGAGCAAAATGCAGAGAAGAAATGTGCGATTTGAGCTGCAGAGGAAAGAAAAAACCTCTGCCTGTCCCCTCTCACCAAAGCATCTAAGAACCAGATGAGAGACATCTCTCCCCCACTGCAACAACAATTCCAGTTGACCTGGACTGAGAAAGGATATCTTCTCCTTTACAGCACTAGCAAACCTGGACTGAGAAAGGAAATCTTCTCCTTTGCAGCACTAGCAAACCTGGACTGAGTCATGAACACCTCATCCTCTCTCCCTGACCCCCTCCAATCTGGTGTTCCTGGCCTGGGACACGCGAGGGGCTCCTCTCTTCTCCATTTGGGACATGGCCGGATGAGAGAAGTGACAGGGCTTTATGGGAAATAATTATTTGCCTGATTCATGTGCAAGTCCTAGTCCTTGTTAACCCAAACAAACCGTTTATCCTGCATGCTGATGACAGTTTGGAGGTCTGGGTGCAGTCCCATAGCAGGAAGTAGAAGGAAATGTAAATCTGTAGGCTTTGCCAGCTGAGGACTGTCTTACAGCGAAACTCACTATCCCATCCACCAGCAGCAGTTCTTGGTCTTGAAATGGGCCATCACTGAGAAATTTTGAGACTACTTGTGTGGTGCTCAGTTTCAGGTGTGGACAGAGAACAATCCACTGACTTATGTGTTAACAAGGGCTAAGCTGGATGCTACAAGGCAGAGATGGGTGGCTACTTTTGCTAGCCATAACTTCACATTCAATACCAATGAGTTGGTATAATAGGGAATGTGATTTATCAGGACCACCAATTCTTGGCTGGGGGGAGGATGTAAGCAGCGTGAGAATGAACTCTACCCTGACATCTGTTGGTGATCTGTTGTAAAGGCCTTTTGTTGCTGATGTGCATGGTCACACCCACCCCTCATTGCATAATGGGGGTGCTTGTACAAAGGGTCATTTTGGCTGCTGTGGGATCCCCAATCTCTTTCTTATTAGGGCAGGGGTAATAAAGTGCAGTTATTCTGGTGATATGAATCAAGGATAGTAGAACGGTACTTAGCAGTTCATGATTTCGGGACTCACCCGAACCTCCATAAATCTCGTTAGGCAAGGGACATGGGTTCCAAAGCATAGTGAAATAAGAGAGATTGAAGAGGGATGTTTGTATTGAGTACTACAGATTTCTTCTGATATCTCTAAATGCCAATTTTATGTCTTTCTAGTTTAAAAATAGAGCTTTTATATTTCTAATACATATTTGCATCTATACCACAGATAAAAAGCCATTAATGACTAAATGCATTTTTTAGACATACACTAGCTACTGGGCTTGGATCTCATTTCCACACTGAAAGTTGTAAACAACTCCATAGTTGGGTAAAATGCTCCTTACTGCTCAAAGGGCAAGGAAATTTTGCAGATTGCACTCTGGGAAATCAGCTGTGGGACACAACTTTTGTGACACATGAACAACCTCTGCAACCAAATTCTTAGTCACAGATCACCAGCAGGTTTATGCAAATTCTGGACTCTGGGACCAGAGCTGGGGTTGGCAGTGGGGGGGCCCAATTTTTGTGGCACATGCACCAGCTCTGCAACCAACCTTTACCTGCCTTACTCCATACCACCACACACACAGCAGCCTTTACCTCTCAGGAGCCAAAACATACCCTGAAAGAGATTGAGTAGCATAAGCTTAAGGCAAACAACTGCAGTACTAACATCAACTCAAAGAGATTCAAAATCATCTCTGTCTTTACACACCAAGGACAGCAGGAAGGAAACCAGCAGACACAAGCCAGCAAGAACCCAACAAACATTCATACCTACCTCCCACAAGCTTTGGGCGTTTGGAACCCAGATCCCTTAATGGTGAGTACTTTTCAGCCGAGGGTGAAGCTCTCAGGCCTCAAATGTCAGGTACAGTTACTTTCTCCTTGATCCAAAACGAACAGGAAAATACACTGCATTACTCCTGCCCCAATAACAAAGAGACTGGGGATCCCACAGCAGCTGAAATGACCCTTTGGACAAGCACTCCCATCAAGCAATCCGGAGTGGGTGGAACCAAGCAAATGACATCAGCCTCAAAAGGCCTTTACAACAGATGGCAGGGTAGAGTTCATAGCGACCCTGCTTAAACTAGATTGTGGCAAAGATTCAAAAACACTGAACGTTCAAACTCACCAAATGCGGGTCAATCCATCCTCATCGTCCTATCCACTCGTTATACTCCACACCTGAACGTAGCCCTCACATGGACAACATACCCTCCTAACTCAGTGTCTGTACGTTAACCTTTTATCCCCAGTCGGGGCTATTGCAGATTATGTATTCCTTATGCCACCCACTCTTAAACTGAACTGCGCACCCCCTGGGTAATCTGTATGTTCTTCCCTGATCACCAGAAACTTCTGCGCCTAGATGTTGTACCGTACACTTTTTTTCTTTGAATGTCATCTTAATAAAAACATACCCTGAAAGAGATCGAATGGCATAAGCTTAAGGCAAACAACTGCAGCACTAACAACAACAAAGAGATCGAATGGCATAACCCTAACCCTAAGGCAGTGGGGCTCCTCATGGTTGTGTGTTCCAGGCTTTAATCTCACCCACCATGTATCAAGTGTGAGTTTCTCAGGCACTAGAATAGCCTTAACATGGAGTCATAGACATTCTCCTTAGGCATCCTGACATTATCTTGCCACCCAGGTGTAGTAGAAGCTGCAAACTCTGTATGTACTTCATGACTACTATTCCACCATGTTTCTGCCTCACTTAGCCATCGGGGTCGCTACCTAAATAGGGGACACACACACACACAGGGCACTGCCTCACTTGACCAGCAGGGGTCACTGCCCCAATTGGGGGATATACAGAGGGTATGTCAGGGATCAGTGCCTGCCATACCTGGCACAGGGGTAGAGGGGATAGGGTGACCAGATGTCCCGATTTTATAGCGATAGTCCCGATATTTGGGGCTTTTTCTTATGTAGGTGCCTATTAGCCTCCACCCCATCCTGATTCTTCACACTTTCTATCTGGTCACCCTGGGGGGCAGGGAGAGGGGGCTACACAAAGGGCACTGCCATACTTGGCCACCAGTGCACATCCCTAGTGGGGGAGTGATACACACCAGAAGCAGGGCTCACTGCCACAAAGGGGTTGGAAGATACCCAGGGCACTGCCTGACACAGCCACCCAGGCACCCTGCCACCTTGGAGAAGGTGAAGAATACAGCTTGGGCACTGACTCCTCTGGCTACCAGTGGTTACAGGCCCAATGCAGGGGTTGGGGGGAGTAAATACACACAGGGGACTGCCCCACCTGGGCAACACGAGTCACTGAGATGAGAGTGGGATACGCAGAGGGCTCTGCCCCAATGGCTGATATACATACAGAGCCCTGCCTCACCTACCCACCAGCGCTCACAGGCACAATGGCAGTAGTGGGGATCACATAGACAACTGACCTCAGTTGCCACCAGGGGTCTCTGCAGCAATGCTAAGGGGGATACATGCCAGGCATTGCTGCCCCTCGCCACCAGGAGTCACTGCTCCTACAAGAAGGCACCTACAGGACACTCCCGTGCCTGGCCAGCAGGGGTCACTATCACTGGGGAGGGGCTATGGGGAAGCAGAGAAAGAGCAACTAACTGCAGTGGGGAAAATCACAATCTACCAGGGAGAAAGAACGGACTCTGCTAGGACATCACACCAACTCTGGCCAGACTGGATACCAGCAATTCGGGGCTGGAGCAGCTCCAGCTAGAGGCTGGGCAGAGACAGGTGACCTCGGTTTCTGCGCTGAGCAGGCTGCTTTGGCAGCGAGGAGGGACAGGGAACCCCCAGGTCAGGGTGTTGCTGCCCAAGGAGGGGGAGATCTGCGGCACTCTTTGGAGTAGCTGGTTAAGCAGCCGTGAGCCACACGCTTCTCCCTGCCTGAGCTCTCCAGGAGCACATTACGCACAGGTGTGCGCTGGATGTAGGCACCAGTGTAACAACAGGGCCAGACTCTGCTGAGTGCTGCCTGCGAGAGACAGGGGCAGAGTCAGACGGGCAGATGGGGGCAGGAGATGACAGAGCCAGCGGCCATGAGCTGAACCCATCACAAGTCCAGCCTGTGACATCATCATCCATCCTTGCAGCTCTCCATCTGTCCCGCTGTCCATCCAACCCTCAACCCCCCATCCGTCCCCAATGTATGCCACACACACCCCTTCACCCATCTGCCTCACACACTCATCTATTTCCTCATGCATCCTGCTGTCCCTCTGATTGTCCCTGCAGTGCCCAGCACAAGGAGGCATAATGGACCCTGAGCAAGACTTTTGGGTGATGCAGTAATGGAGCTAGCTGGTGATAAGGGGCATCTCTAATCCCAGCCCCACTTCTCCTCTGCCCACAGCCATGACCGCAAGCCCACCCCTCTCAGTCTCAGACCTCACAGCCCCAAAGACATGAATGGCCACTCACACTGTGACCCAGTTACAGCAATGAGGTCTTCCCAAAGATAGGGGGTGGGAGGAGCAACCCCCTTATCCTGGCAGGCAGGACACATCCTTCCCAGTATGGCAGAGACCCTGCCCATGGGCAGATAGACCCAGCTGAGTCCATAGGAGACTGGGGGAGGGGGAGCAGAGGAAGAGAATGCAGGCAACTGAACATGACAGGTGTCCATGAAAGGAGACGGAGAGAGTTTGAGTGAAAGTTGGCCAACACAGAGAGAGAAACCTAGGAGGAAGAAAGAAATTCAGAACAGGGAGTCACCCTCATGGATCCAACTTTCTGCTAGGGAGCACACACCACTCCTGGCCAGAGAGATGATCAGCCCTCGCAAATGGCAACATCATCTCCCTTGAAGCCACAGATAGTCCGGAAACCCACACCCAGATAACGGGAAGTCCCTGCCTGGAGCCAGGATGGCTGTGACCAGAGCCCTTCCCAAACCAGATACACATCTCACCGACAGAGACGGTTACTCTCATTCCAGTTGGGCAGCTCTTGCCTGGCATCAACAGGATTCACACTGTCACCGCTCTCGATCACTTTCCATCTCACCTCAGGGCTGGACTCCGTCCCCGCGACTTCTTTTCCCTTGCTATGAAACACAACACAAGAGGAAAAGAAAAAGCAATGGTGGTGAGGCTCCTCTTCTTGCTACTCCCGCACCCCAGGGCTTTGGCTTCAACTCTCCTCCCATTCTGTCATCACAGCTACAATTAGAAATCTGAGCCCGGGGCTCACACCTGGTTGTCTCCCCAATCCTTGGCGCTCTCCAGCATGTCTCCCTCCACAGAAGTCACTTGGCCTCATCTTAGACTCCATCTTCATATTGCTCTTCTCCTTCCCAGAGCTCCTGCTCTGCTCCTCAGACCTGTCTGTCCTCAGCTCTGCAGGCAGAGGGGAAGGGGCATGATGGGAACACACACGCCCCATTCCAGACACCACACAGCATCCACAGGGCTACCAAAACACCTCATCTTCGGCCAAAACCACACCTCACCCTGAGGGAGCAAAAAGCCTTTGTGAGCACAGCACACACAAGACAGGAAAAGATTAACACTCACACCCAGATCAGCCAAAGTGGGAGCTTCCTCACCTTCCTGGCCACAGGTCCATGGGGCTCATGGATGGAGAAGTTTGCTGGGCTGTGGGGGTCCCTGAAGAACTAGCACAGCATGTGAATGAGTGACTGGGACGTATGTGGGGGCCTGACTGTGAGCTGGGGTGTCCAGAAGGACATAAGGGAAGGGAATAGGGGGATTAGGGATAGAGGAGAGTGGCGTTACCAAGGAGCATTGTGGGAATGTGGGATTTAGAGAGCCCAGAGTGGATGGGTGTCGGTGGTTGGACGACCCCACAGTGGTTGAAAAGGGGAACCTGGCAGGTTTGGGTGTAGCAGAGATTGAAGATGAGGAACCTCACACCCTGGGGATGGACTGGGGGAGTGGGGGGATGGGAAAGTGGGTTCCAGCAGTGAGAAATGGGTTGGAGGCAATTAGGGGTGGGGCGCTGAGGACGGGGTTGGGGGGGAGGAGGAGGAAGGTGGTGGGGTGCTGAGGAAGTGAAGGAGGATGTGGGAGATGGGGCGAGATGAGGTCGGTGTTGGGGTGCTGAGGACGGTGGGGGAGGAGGAGGTCGGAGCGAAGGGAAAGGCCAGGTAGAGTGTACACGATGGGGGAGGGGATGCTAGGGGCTGAGGGATCCCCACAGATGGGGGTGGGGCTGGCGAGAGGGTCACAACAGATGGGGGGACACTGGGGGGCTGGTTGGGGGGGCTTGAAGGGGCTGCTGGGGCCCTACAGAAGGAGAGGAGGGGGCGGTGCTGGCAGGAGAGTCACAGCGGATGGGGGGACACTGGGGGGCAGGTTGGGGGGGCTTGAAGGGGCTGCTGGGGCCCTACAGAAGGAGAGGAGGGGGTGGTGCTGGCAGGAGAGTCACAGCGGACGGGGGGGACACTGGGGGGCAGGTTGGGGGAGGTTGAAGGCCCCGCAGCCCCAGGCTGCCGCTTGTGGGGCTGCTCCCAGGCAGCTTACCGCCCCCCCCCGCTGCCCTCCAGGCCCAGCTGGGGGGGGCGGGGTGAAGCCCTTTCACTCCACGCTGCCTCTGCCCTGTGCCCCCCCCGCCCGGCTCCCACGGGCCCGGGGCTGCTCCCGGGGCAGGGGCTGGGCCTGGCACCTGGAACTGGGTGTCTGAGCCCCTGGTCCCCCCGTGCGGAGCCGCCGCCTCTCCCCGTCCCGCCTCTGTGCTCCTCGGCCCGGCCCGGCCCCGCCCCGCCCCCGGCTGCCCCCGTGGCAGGGGGGGCAGCGAAGCCTCGGGGCAGGAACCAGCCCCCCCCCAGGGCTGCGTTAGACCAACCCCCAATCCCGGCCCCGCGGTGCGAATCTCGCCCTGGCTGGAGGCGCCTGTTCAGTGTTGGCTCAGCGGGCGGCGCTCCGGGTCTGGGCGGGTCCTGCGCTGGCTCCGGGTCTGCGGCAGCAGGTCCCTCAGCGCCGCCGCAGCTCGGGAGCGAGCGCAGGACCCGCCGCGGACTGGGAGCGCCGCCCGCTGAGCGCAGCCCCGCAGGGTCTGTTTGTGTCCCTGCCGGGCCCAGCGAGACTGTTCGAATTGGGCCCCCCCTCCCTAAAGCCGGCCAGGCTCGCCCCGCCCACCGAGTCTGTCCCGCGCTCTCTCCGCCAATCAGTGAGTGGGAAGGGGCGGGGTGAACTGACGAGCTACGGCCCCTCCTCCAATAGAGGCCGGGTGTGAGACGGAGAATTCACTACCTCACCCTCGCATCCCGCCCCGATACCAAATGGCGGGACCTCCTGCCGCCTCTCGAGGGTGAGGAGCCCCGGTGGGCCAGCTTGTACTCTGCCCTGGTCCCGAGGCCCGCCGGGGATATCAGTTGGAGGCTCCTTCACGGAGCCGTGAGCACGGGCGTGTACTTGGCGCGGTTCACATCTGTCCCTAGCACCTGCCCTTTCTGTGGGGAGAAGGAGACCTTGGCGCACGTTTATTTGGAGTGTGCCAGGTTGCAGCCCCTGTTCCGGCTCCTCCTGCATATTTTCCTGCGTATTTGGTTGCACTTTTCCCCTCACCTTTTTATCTACACGCTCCCCATCCGTGGCCCCACGAAGTCGCGGGATCTCCTTCTCAACCTCCTCTTGGCCCTGGCCAAACTGGCCATCTACAACACCAGGGAGAGGAGGTTGGCCGACGGGATTTCCTGCGACTGTAGGGCCTATTTCCGTTCCTCCGTCTGCTCACGCATCCGGGCAGAGTTCCTCTGGGCGGCGTCCACTGGCTCCCTTGATGCCTTCGAGGAGCAGTGGGCATTGTCCGGGGTTCTCTGCTCGGTGTCCCCATCGGGTTCCCTTCGTTTAGCCCTATGACCTCACTCCCGATCCTGTTTTTTTTCATTAGTTGTCCCCCGTAATTATTTGGTGTCCCAGACCTGTGGGTCCTCCCCTTAGGCTGGGGGAGGCCCTTTAGAAGTGGGCGGGCTTTGCCCGCCCACCCCCGCTGGATGCCAATAGGACGGAGAACTACGCTTCCCAGTGTGCACCGGGAGGGGGCGCATTGCCTGAGCAACCGTTCGTCACTTCCGCTCTGAGACGAGCCAGGAACTACAACTCCCAGCCTGCCCCGGGGCGCTTCCGTCCTCTCGAGCCCAGGTGAGGGCGGGTCCCTGGGTCAACCTGACACGTCCCTCCCCCCAACTCCGCATCCCGCCCCGCCCCCCGTGCCGTGTGTTAACCTGCTCCGCGTGGGAACGTGCCGCGCCGCTTCGCCCCTTTCACCCCCCGCACAAAGCAGCTGATCGGGGCGGGGGCGGGAGCGGGAGCGCTGGGGGCGGAGGCCGAGGACCGGGGGGGGCAGGTCAGTGCCGGGTCTGTCTCTGCCCGGTGACTTGGTACATTCGTCTGCACCGCGGGGATGTTCCCAGCGCCCCTTGTTCGCTGGGGCTGTAACCCCCCGTCTGGGTGTGAGCTGGTTTCTGGGGGTGTCCGATGAGCCTTGGAACCGGCTCCTTGTCATTGCCCGAACTCCCGCTGTGCCCGGCCACCCAGCCCCGTCCTCCTCCCTCGGGTGAGCCCGGCTTTAACCCCCCTGCAGTGCCAGTGTCACCGGCAGACAAACCTGCCGCTGAACCGAATTAATCCTCCTCATTCCCCGAGCTCCGCTCTCCCCCCAAAGCCCTGCCCCTGCCCCCTCCTCCTGGGGTCCTGCCCCCACACTGCCCCTGCCCCCTCCTCCTGGGGTCCTGCCCCCACACTGCCCCTGCCCCCTCCTCCTGGGGTCCTGCCCCCACACTGTCCCTACCCCCCTCCTCCTGGGGTCCTGCCCCCGCACTGCCCCTGCCCCCGACGTCCTGGGTTCCTGCCCCCACACTGCAGCTACCCCCGACGTCCTGGGGTC
Organism: Gopherus evgoodei; assembly: GCF_007399415.2. Classification (NCBI taxonomy): domain Eukaryota; kingdom Metazoa; phylum Chordata; order Testudines; family Testudinidae; genus Gopherus; species Gopherus evgoodei. The sequence continues at coordinate 21,437 of NW_022059817.1, read as the reverse complement.
CTGCCCCCACACTGCCCCTACCCCCTCCTCCTGGGGTCCTGCCCCCACACTGCCCCTGCCCCCTCCTCCTGGGGTCCTGCCCCCACACTGCCCCTACCCCCTCCTCCTGGGGTCCTGCCCCCACACTGCCCCTACCCCCGACGTCCTGGGGTCCTGCCCCCACACTGCCCCTGCCCCCTCCTCCTGGGGTCCTGCCCCCACACTGCCCCTACCCCCGACGTCCTGGGGTCCTGCCCCCACACTGCCCCTACTCCCGGGGTCCTGCCCCCACACGGCCCCTTCCCCCTCCTCCTGGGCTCCTGCCCCCACACCTACCCCCTCCTCCTGGGGTCCTGCCCCACACTGCCCCTGCCCCCTCCTCCTGGGGTCCTGCCCCCACACTGCCCCTACCCCCTCCTCCTGGGGTCCTGCCCCCACACTGCCCCTGCCCCCTCCTCCTGGGGTCCTGTCCCCACACTGCCCCTGCCCCCTCCTCCTGGGGTCCTGCCCCCACACTGCCCCTACCCCCGACGTCCTGGCCTCACATCACCCGTTCCCCCTAATCCCTGCCCCATTCCCCAAAGCCTGCCCCTGCCCCTTCCTCCAAGGCACCACCTTCGCATTGCCCCTTTTCCCCAATACCCCACCCTCACTCTGCCCCTTCCCCCAAATCCACACTCCAGCATTGCCCCTCCCCAATACACCCCTCCCCTGCACTCTTTCCCCAAGGACCCACCCCCGCCTCCTATTGCCCCTTCTCCAGAGTTCCTGCCCTTCAGCTTCCCTTTCCCTCTGAGAGCCTGACCCTGCACTGCCCCTTCGCCCTGAGACCCTGCCTCTACACCACCCATTCACCCGGGACCCCGCCCTCAAATTGCCCTGAGACCCTGCCCCTGCACCTCCCCTTCCCCCTGAGATCCCGCCCCTACATCATTCATTCACCTGAGCCCCTGTGCTTGCATTGCCCTGAAACCCTGCCCCTACACCACCCATTCACCCGAGACCCTGTGCTCACATTCCTCCAAGGCCTCGCCCCTGCGCCGCTTGTTCCCTCTAATCCCTGCTCCCACATCGTCCCTTCCCCCGAGGCCCTGCCCCTTCCCCTAACCCCCATCTCTGCATCGTCCCTTCCCCCGAGGCCCTGACCCTTCCCTTAACCCCCATCTCTGCATCGTCCCTTCCCCCGAGGCCCTGCCCCTTCCCCAACCCCCATCTCCGCATCGCCCCTTCCCCCGAGGCCCTGCCCCTTCCCCTAACCCCCATCTCCGCATCGCCCCTTCCCCCGAGGCCCTGCCCCTTCCCCCAACCCTCATCTCCGCATCGCCCCTTCCCCCGAGGCCCTGCCCCTTCCCCCAACCCCCATCTCCGCATCGCCCCTTCCCCCGAGGCCCTGCCCCTTCCCCTAACCCCCATCTCCGCATCGCCCCTTCCCCCGAGGCCCTGCCCCTTCCCCTAACCCCCATCTCTGCATCGTCCCTTCCCCCGAGGCCCTGCCCTTGCACCACCCCTGCCCCCAGTCCCCGCCCCTTTCCCTGAGACCTCACCCCTGCATCGCCCTTCTGCCCGAGCCCCCCCGCCTGCACTGTCCCTTTCCCTCAAGTCCCAGCCCCTTCATCACTCATTCCCCTGAATCCCCATCCCTACATCACCCCTTTGCCTGAGACCCTGCCCACATCCTTCCCCTTTGTCCCGAGACCCTGTCCTCACACTGCCTCTTCCCCAAAGTCCCCAATGCCACACTGCCCATTCTCCCGATTCCCTGCCCCCGCACAGCCCCTTCCCCCCAAGATCCCGCCGCTGCACCACCCATTCACCTGAGACCCCACCCTCACATTCACCTGAGACCCCGCCCTCCCACTGCTCCTTCTCCTGGGACCCCACCCCTGCACCACCCATTCAGCTGAGACCACGCCCTCACATAGCCCCGAGACCCCCCCGCACCACCCATTCACCTGAGACCCCACCCTCCCATTCCCCTGAGACCCCGCCCTCCCACTGCTCCTTCTCCTGGGACCCCAACCCTGCACCACCCATTCACCTGAGACCCCGCCCTCACATTGCCCTGAGACTCCCCCCTGCACCACCCATCACCTGGAATCCCGCCCTTACATTCCCCCGAGACCCCGCCCTCCCACTGCTCCTTCTCCTGGGACCCTGCCCCTGCACCACCCATTCACCTGAGACCCTGCCCTCACATTCCCCCGAGACCCCACCCTCCCACTGCTCCTTCTCCCGAGACCCCGCCCCTGCACTGCCCCTTCCCGTGAGGCCCCCCCTTACACTGCCCCCTGCCCCGAGGCCCCGCCCCTGCACCATCCAGTAACTCAGGAGCAGGCCAGACCTGGGAGGGGGGAGACAGAAACATGTTTTGCTCTGCCACAGACTTCCTGGGTGTCCTTGGGCACATCACTCAGCCTCTCTGGGCCTCAGTTCTCCCGTCTGGGAAATGGGGCTGGTGGCGCTTCCCACCCTCGCACGAGCCTGGGAGGAGAATTACCCTGTGAATTAGGAAGATGCTCGGATCCTGGAGTAACGGGGGAGGGACTCAGGGGGAGCATACCTCCTGATCCTGGCTGGGCACCCCCGGTCCCTCGTAGCAGGGGGCTGTGCAGGAGGGTCTCCTTGCAACCATGAATGGGTGTCTGGTGGGTGCTGTCATCTCTGCCAGAGACCCCCTAGAATCTCACTAGCTTCCTCTGCATGCAGGGAGGGGCTCCTACTTTCTGACTTGGGGGGACATTCTGTGATGTCAGAGCCCTTGGGGGGAGGGGTTTGAATCACAAATCTGGAGTGGCAGGGCAACCCCCTCCCCCAGTCAGATTCCACTAGGGGGCTGAGCTGGGACCTCTAGGGAGGGAGACACAGGAAAAAACAGCCACCACTATGGAACCCAGGAGTCCTGGCTCCCAGTCCCCCTGCTCTCACCTCTAGACCCCCCTCTGCTCCCAGAGCCAGGGATAGAGCCCAACCCCCACCTGCTCTGATCATTAGACCCCAGTCCCCTTTTAGGCTTGCTGCCTCTTCTATCCACGCAGCCCACCTGTCCGTCCCATTGCTGCAGGTTCCTGGAGTGTCACCCCTGCTCTGCACTCCCTCAGTGCAACCCAAGGCCTTTCCTCTCCCCAACCACATTTCCTCTCCCCCCTTGTGCTGGATCATCTGCTTGCCCCCCTGCCTCTTGCGGTGCGCTGTGCGGCATGGCTGGGGATTGTGCAATGGCCAGCACCAGGCAAGGCAGAACGTAAACCACAGGCCCTGCCCTGCCCTGCCCCACCCCACCCCACCGGAGCTGCCTTCCAGGTGCATTGGAGCCCAGCGCCCTGCACCTGTGCCCTCCTGCCCCACAAGGGGTGAGCTGCAGTCCCCACCATGCTCTGCAGAGGGGAGAAGGGTCAAGCCAACCAGCCCATTTAGGATGGGGGAATCAACACCCTTTTTTCTGCACAGCCACTGACCATCAGCAGGATTCCTCCTTCTCCTCCCTCCTGTGCCTCAGTGTGACTAAATCTCTGCACCTAGACAGCCGGTCCATCTGCTGCACCTCAATCCCCCCATGCCTGAGCCTCCCTGCCAAAGTCCTGCACCTGGTTCCATAGAATTAAGTCTCACATCTCACTGGGAACTCGACTTCTTGTGCCCAGAGAGTCTCGGCCCCTGTCAGTAGATGACCTGAGTCTGAGAAACACAGTGTCCGTCTTCTCTAAAGAAGTACTTGGAGAGGTTTTTCTTGTGTGACCACATGGCCTAATGGATAAGGCATCTGACTTTAGATCAGGCAGTTGAGAGTTCAAGTCCCGTTGTGCTTCTGCAGTTTTACCATTGTGCTGAAAGTCCTGCTTCCTTTGAGCTGGAACCTCTTCTTGGCCGCTCAGGCCAATGCTCTGGTTTCAGCTAGACCCCGGGAAGGAGTTGGGGGGATCAATCTCATCCTGCACTCACCGGGCGGCGGGAAGTGGAATGACCTTGCCCCAGCCTGCTCTGTTCCACCAGCTCCCAGCCGTGGCGCTGGTGAGTACTGGGGGGCGTTTCCGCCCACTGCCCAAGTTCCAAGGCTGGAAGCAGAGTGCAGCAGGCTGGGGCCGGATCACTCCACTTCCTGCCACTCCGTGAGTGTGGGGTCTGGCCTGCCCTGCAATTACCGGGCGGCGGGAAGTGGAGTGACCTGGCCCCAGACTGCTCCGCTCTGCCAGCTCGGGCTGGGGGACGGGGTGCTGTGTAGGGCACCAAAATGTCTAGGAACAACCCTGAATAGATTATTTTTCCACAGGGACCGATGGCGGTTAGAATAGAGATATTCAGGCTGCTTGTACAGGCCTAGACTTTAAGAACTTAGGTGTATTTTTATCACTCAGCTAGTGACAGGGGTATAAAACAAAGAACCAAAATCCCAGTCTGCCTGTGTCTGGGCCTTCTCTCCTTAGGAGAGTCTGAGCCCTTGTTCGTAGGTGTCATAAACAGATAGTTAAGGGTTAATGTCTCTTTTACCTGTAAAGGGTTAAGAAGCTCCATAAAGCTGGCTGACACGTGCCCAGAGGGCCAATGGGGGACAAGATACTTTCAAATCTTTGTAGGGATCGGTCCTGGCTGGCAAGCCACCAGAAACCGCCCCCTGCAAACCCCATCTTGCCACAGAATGCAGACTCCACACTATCATAGATTAGAAAAGTACAGCACGCTCTGCCTGCATGCAGCGGGTGAGGGGAATAGGGGAAGAGAGAGTCCTCCACCAATGCGAAACAAGTAAACAAGGCTGTAAGTTATGCATGACACTGTAATCGAAAGAATAAAAAGGCTGCCACGCCTGACGACGGGGCCCCTTCCTGAGCAAACGAGCTGTCTGTGTCTGGTTCCTTCCCGCATCTGGTGACCCCGACGTGATTCCAGCCCTCCGTACCCACCGGCCGGTCGAGCCGTGGTGCACCACAGTGCGTCTTTGCGCACTCCCTCGTGAGTATGGGGGGGGACTTGTCCGTGCAGCAGAAGGCTCATGCGAGAGAGCTGGTTAAGTTACTCAAGGTAACCGGTCGCACAACAGCATCACAGCGACATGTGGAGGATTTGCTCCATGTTATAGAGGTTAAGTGCCCTTGGTACCCCGAGAGAGGGTCTCTCGAGTTTTCTGACTGGCAAAAGGTAGGCGAACGGCTTCTAAAGGAGCCACGAGCGCCCATCCAACACATCTTGCTGTGGCAACACTGTGCAGAGGCAATCGGGCATTTGCGGAAGGAGGCGCCCCCGCTTGCCTCTCCCACCCCTATCCCACCTCCATCCTATGTCACGGAACCTAAACCCCCTTGTCCTGCCCCTAGGGCGACGGCTCCCAGTCTTACCCTCTCTGATCCCCCGTTACCGTCGCCTCCTTCTCCTTCTCCTTCGCCCTCGCCGGCTCAGAGCGCGGTACAAGCCGCTCTCCAGCAGGCGATGGCGACAGACGCTTCCCCCTTGTTGGAGGAATGGGAGGGAGAATTCCCAGCCCTTTATCCAGTTACTTATAGCTTGAACGAGGCCAGAGAGACAGTTGCTTCACATCACCCGTTACCGTTCAAAGTTATTAGCGAGCTGAATAACGGGATTCGCCAATCCGGCCTTAAGTCCACTTATGTGGAGGGTCTCATTGAGGCACTGGGCACAGTCTATGTTATGTTACCAACGGACTGGAAACACCTGTTCCGAATGATTTTATCCCCCGCCCAGTATTGTGTATGGGACAGTGAGTTTCGGGCTGCGGCATTGGCCTGCTCCTCTGCACAGAACACTCCTGAACAAATTTATGGGTCGGGAGCGTTTGCAGAGGTGGATGCGCAATTGCCGCTCCCGGCAGAATCCTTCAAACGCACTGCACTCTCCGTCATGCGAGCGTTTCGTCGCGTTCCCATGACTGGCAAGCCCTTGTCGTCATTCACTAGTATTAGACAAGGGTCTTCTGAGCCCTTTCATCAGTTTGTAGATAGATTGAAAGAAGCCATTGCCCGACAAATTGATAACCCAGAAGCCCAAGAAGAACTAATTAGTCGGCTGTCGGCAGAGCAGGCTAATGCTGATTGTCGCCGTATTCTCCAAACAGTCATTCACCGCGCGCAGTACTCTTTGGCGGATATGATCCAGGCTTGTGCCGAGGTGGGGACACAGACCCATGCCATGGCATTGCTTGCCGGAGCCCTGCGCACCGGCAGCAAACCTCTGGGCAATTGTTTTAATTGCAACAAGCCGGGCCATTTTCGCCGAGAGTGCCGGGCGCCGGGGGGAGGAGCTAGCCGCGAGCGGGGACAACCACCAGGGGGAGGGGGTGGAAACCGCCCAAACAAAAAGTGCCCCAAGTGTAACAAAGGCTTCCATTGGGCTAATCAGTGCCGCTCTACCCCTTCGGGAAACTCCCAGTCGGGCCCCCCTCGGGCCCCGGTCTAACCGAGGGAGAGAGCAGTTTCCCTCCCCCTGCCACCTCTGGCAGTGCGGGTATCGATCTGGAAAACGCACAAGACATGAATTCTCAGCTCCCCGGGGAGGTACTCCTGATGCCCACTCAACTTCGGGGCCCCCTCCCTCCTGGAACGGTGGGGCTTGTGCTCCCCCGTTCTTCCGCTCACTATAAAGGCATTATGACTGTCCCGGGGGTCATTGATGCTGATTATACTGGCACCATCTATGCCCAGTATTGGGGGCAGCTTCCGCTGTCCCTTAAGAAAGGGGAGTCCTGGTCCCAATTGTTGTTGCTTCCTTACTATTGTCCCACAGTTTCCCTACAGGAACGTACAGGGGGATTTGGCTCCATACGCGCTGACCCCCTGCAGCCCACCAACGGCGAAAAGGTAACAACTGACTCAACTTACCACCCTCAGGTCGCCGCCGTGCTCCAACACATACACAATCGTAAGCCTACCTGTTCTTATCAGATCCACGGTAAGGTTTTGATGGGGCTCTTAGACACTGGGGCTGACGTCTCAGTAATAGCAAACAAGGAGTGGGAACCTTCCTGGCCCTCCGAAGTGGCCCCTTTGGTGTGGGGTGTTGGAGGTAGCCAAGCCTCCAAACGAAGTAGCAACTGGCTACCAGTGGTGGACCCTGCCACACAACTAACAGTGGCTCAAATTAAACCCTGTATCCTTCCCATTGAGTTCAACCTGTGGGGCCGAGATCTCCTTTCTCAGTTAGGAGCTATGCTTGTACTTCCTTAAATTTATGCACCCATATCACAATCATTATTACAGCGAAAGCTGGATTGAAACCGAAATTTACACGGCTTTTGTTAGCCCCCTCCTTAGCAATGGCATACATTGTAATGACTCCGATTCAGCTGCACAAGATGCCTATAGAGTAATATGTGACCCCTCTCACCATAGCCGGTTGTTTGTCCGGCGCTCTTACTCACAAACCTCCTGCCTTGCGGTCCTTCGCCCATTTCTGTATATTCGACAAATAGGAGGCCACTTTGAAGTGTATTTTATAAACACCAACCCCAGCCATCCGCCTGCGGCGTTTTATGAGGAGAAGTATAGCGAGGACCATAACTGGTGCCTAGCCTTAAGTGCCCTAAATCCCAACTGGGAACAGTTGGACCACCTTTATCGTGAATTTTTCCACCCCTTTAGTTAAAGTATTTTTCTCTGCCTTTATATGGCAGCTGCTTCCACCGCCTTGGCCCTCTCATGGAAACCTCATTCCCCTGTTTGGGTGGAACAGTGGCCCCTTCCCGCCGAAAAGCTGGCCGCACTCAATGCCTTAGTTCAGGAACAATGTACAGCCCAACACCTTGAACCCACCACCAGTCCCTATAATACTCCTGTTTTCGTGATAAAAAAGAAATCAGGAAAATGGCGGCTATTACATGATTTGCGAGCCATTAATAAAATCCTAGAGCCCATGTGCCCCCTGAAATGCGGCTCCCCAAATCCGAATCTTATCCCCCAAGGTTTCCAGTTGGCTGTAATCGATTTAAAGGATTGTTTCTTCTCCATCCCGCTCCAGGACCAAGATAAAAAGTATTTTGCTTTTACCGTTCCTGTCCTTAATAATTCTTGCCCAACCCAACGCTATCAGTGGACTGTTCTCCCTCAAGGCATGCTTAATAGCCCCACCTTGTGCCAGCATTATGTAAACACTGCCCTAACCCCCTTTCGGCAAAAGTTCCCCTCTCTCCTTGTCTACCATTATATGGATGACATCTTGGTCGCCGCCCCTGTCCTCCCGAGGGAGTGGCTTAGTCAACTGACCTCTTCTCTGCAGGGTTATGGGCTACAAATTGCCCCTGAAAAGGTTCAGCTCCATGAACCCTTTCAATATTTGGGCCATAAGCTTCATGCCACATACTCCACACCAATCCTTCCTTCTCTTCACCTTCCCAACCCTGTTACTTATGTGGTCTTACAACAACTTTTGGGAGCTATTAATTGGCTCCGCCCCTATTATCAAATTACCACTCAAACATTGCGTCCCCTCTTTATGGCCCTCACTCAAGCAAACATCCTTCTGATCTTATTACCCTTTCTACTGAACAATTGGCTGTTTTAACTGCATTAAATCAGCTTTTAGCCCAACGCTGGGTGGACCGTGCCTGCGAGAATGTGCCACCAAAATTAATCTGTCTCTGTGACACCCTGCAGCCCTGCGCCATTGTGGCTCAGGAGCCTGCTGCTGCCCCGCTACACATTCTTGAATGGCTCTACCTCCCACATTCTCCTCCTAATACCTTGTCCCCCTTGGAGCTCATGATTGCCCAGCTAATTACCAAAGGCCGACACCGCTGTCGCGCCCTTTTTGCATTGGATCCTGTGGAAGTTGTTCTTCCTCTCCCATTACGCGGCACCGAATCAGCTCTTGCTTTTTCTGATGCCCTCCAACTGGCTCTGGCAGGTTTTGTGGGTTCTCTTTCTTATCACACTAACAAAGATCCCCGCTTATATGCCATTCGTCATATTCCCACTGTGTTTCGTAACCTTTGCCAGCACACCCCTATAGCTAATGCACTTACAGTTTTTACCGATGGCTGCCCTACCCGCGGTGTGGTTTCTTGGCGTTCTGATGCACAATGGCATTCAAAATTTACTACTCCCCAAACCAGCCCTCAGCGAGTGGAACTTGCTGCTCTTTGCTTGGCCTTTTCTCACTTCCCCGCCATCCCACTCAATGTTATAACAGACAGTCTTTATGTTGCTAATGTTGGCACTGCTGTAGCCGGAAGTTATGTTACTCCACTCATGGAGCGGTCACTCCTTGCCCTTTTCCTTACCCTCCAGCAGTTGTTACGTGCCCGGACCCATCCATTCTTCATTGCACACATTCGTAGCCACCTTCCCCTCCCCGGGGCATTGTCTGAAGGCAACGCTTATGCTGATGCACAAGTGCGCATTTCCTGGGTTCACTCCCCTACCTCCAGCCACGCCTTTCATCATCAAAATGCTAAAGCGCTTGCTCGACAATTTTCCATCCCATTGGATGAAGCTAAGGCTGTTGTCCAACAATGCCCGCAGTCTTCCTCCCTTCATTCCTACCCTCCCACTGGCGTTAACCCCCGCGGCCTCGGCGCCAATCAGCTTTGGCAGATGGATGTCACACGTTTTCCCCCTTTTTCCCCTTGGAATTTTCTTCATGTTACTGTTGACACTTACTCAGGTTACCTTTGGGCCACACCCCACAAAGGAGAACGTGTTTGACACGTTATCAACCATTTTGTTCGGTGCTTTTCTGTTATGGGCATCCCGACCAAGCTCAAAACAGATAATGGGCCCGCGTACTGTTCTCAGCAGTTCGCTGCCTTTTGCTCCCGTTGGGGCGTTGTGCACACCTTTGGCATCCCCTACAATTCACAGGGCCAGGCCATTGTACAGCGCGCCAACCGCACCTTAAAAACAGCTCTCCTCCAACAAAAAACAAAAGAGGGAATTCTGCCCACCTTGCCAGACAAGGAAGAGTGGTTAGCACATGTCTTATACACAATCAACCATTTAAATCTTGTTTTTGATGGCACCCATTATGTTTCCCGTTTACAAAAACATTTTAGGTGCAAGGAGGAACTCCCCGCCGCGAAAGTAACGTATCGGCAACTCCCCGGCACTACGTGGAGTGCCCCAGTTCCTTTGATTACCTGGGGGCGGGGATACGCGGCCGTCAGCACACCACAAGGACCGGTGTGGGTCCCAGCTCGTTACATACGTCCGTGGAAGGAGGACCCCACCAGCGACCCACAGCATGGCGTGGCACCAGGGCCTTAACAATCCTATTCCCAACTTTAATCAGCTAGCAACCACAACAGTGACTTTGTCTCAAGAGCGACGCCGCGGTACTCCCAATGCTCCAGTGACGTGGGGACAAATAAAGTCCCTCTCCCAGCAAGCTGAACACCTGCTGGAACAACAAGATAAGGAAAAGTCCCCAGAAAATTTATTAACTGCCCTCATTGCTTGTTTGAATGCTAATTCTTGTGTTTTGTTAAGCATAATGATATTTGTTGTTTGTCTGCCCTTGGGGTCTGAGGCAGCAATGCATCCCCCCTATTCCCCAGCTACCAATGTATGGGAGGTTCTGGCTCTTTCCATTAATCATACTGATTTCTGCCTTTCCCAGCAAACAGCGGTAGGACAATTACTTGGTACATGCCTTATCCCAGTTTGCCATGATGCCAATGAGATAGAAAAAAGTACCTGGTTTTACTCCAGCCTAGAAAGCAACACCACAATTAAGAATTTGGGCTTTTCAGCCTATCATAATTGGGGACCCCAGTCCCAACGCCTTCCAAATGGGGCTGTTCAGTTGCTTACCCCTTATGTTGCTGATTTAAATGCTAGCTGTGCACGTATGACCAATTGCACGGCGCACACCTGTGTCACTCTCCCTGCCACCCCCCTTAATTGTTCCAGGCCATATAATATCTCTTATCTTTACAAGCACATAAAATTGCCCCCTGGATGGTTCTGGACATGCACTGACCGAACCTTTAATTACATCCCAGCTAATCTTACTGATGGCACCTATTGCTGCATCAGCCGCCTGTCCCTTATTCTTATTCCCCGGACCGAGCATACATCACGAGCAAAGCGCTCGTATACTCGGCTGTCAGCTGATTGCGATTCCAAAGTCGATCTCCTGTCCAAAACCGAATATGTGGCCCTGGCTGCCTCCTTAGTTGGTATACCTGGCTTAACAATTAGTAATAGTAGAAATCTTAACCGATTGGCTTGTTCAGCAGTTAAAGCCCTCAATGCCACGTCTATTGCAGTGGCATTGCTTAATGAAGAGCAGACCGAGTTACGCCATGGAATCTTGCAAAATAGGGCTGCTATTGATTATCTTTTGCTTCTGCATCATTATGGTTGTGAAAAAGTTAATGATATGTGTTGTTTTAATATCTCTGATCACTCTCATGCTATCAATAATCAATTAGCCACAATTAAGAATCTAACTGCTCAAATTCAAATTAACAATGACCCGTTTTCCTCCTGGTGGGACTGGCTATCTAGCTGGCTGCCGGGATGGAGTTGGTTACATCAGCTAATAACCTATGGAGGACTCTGCCTTTTATTCCTCGTATTCGCCTGCTGTGGCATTCAGTGTATCCCCTCCTTAATTTCGTTGTGTACCCAAGGGTGCCCATGGTCCAAACAAAAGCCTGTCCTCTCTTTCTAAAAGAAAAGGGGGAGATGTAGGGATCGGTCCTGGCTGGCAAGCCACCAGAAACCGCCCCCTGCAAACCCCATCTTGCCACAGAATGCAGACTCCACACTATCATAGATTAGAAAAGTACAGCACGCTCTGCCTGCATGCAGCGGGTGAGGGGAATAGGGGAAGAAAGAGTCCTCCACCAATGCGAAACAAGTAAACAAGGCTGTAAGTTATGCATGACACTGTAATCGAAAGAATAAAAAGGCTGCCACGCCTGACGACGGGGCGCCTTCCTGAGCAAACGAGCTGTCTGTGTCTGGTTCCTTCCCGCAAATCTTGGTGGAGGGAAGTCTTTGTCTGTGCTCTTTCTTTTGGGGTTGTTCGTTCTTGGGACTAAGAGGGACCAGACGTCCATCCAGGCTCTCCAAATCTTTCTGAATCAGTCTCTCATGTTTCAAACTTGTAAGTAATTAGCCAGGCAAGGTGTGTTAGTCTTATTTTTGTTTTCTCAACTTGTAAATGATCCTTGTTTGCTGAGAGGATTTTACCTCTGCTTGCTGTAACTTTGAACCTAAGGCCAGAGGGGTTTCCTCTTGACTATATACCTTTCTGAGTACCCTGTAAAGTATTTTCCATCCTGATTTTACAGAGATGATTTTTATCTTTCTTTCTTTAATTAAAAGTTTTTTCTTTTAAGAACCTGATTGATTTTTCCTTGTTTTAAGATCCAAGGGGATTGGGTCTGGACTCACCAGGGATTGGTGGGGGGAAAGGAGCGGGGATGGTTAATTTCTCCTTGTTTTAAGATCCAAGGGGTTTGGATCTGTGTTCACCAGGGAATTGGTGAAGCCTCTCAAGGCTGCCCAGGGAGGGGAATGTTTTGGGGGGACAGGGAGTGATCCAGACACTAACTTCTGGATGGTGGCAGTGTTGCCAGATCTAAGCTAGTAATTAAGCTTAGAAGGGTCCGTGCAGGTCCCCCACGTCTGTACCCTAAAGTTCAGAGTGGGGGAAAAAACCTTGACAGTAGGCTAAGGCCTTTAGCTAAACAGCAGGGACAGCCATATGCTGGGAAGTGAACGGTCACATCCTCACCTCCCAAACCCATCACACTGAACTAAGGTGGGGTTGGGCTGTTAGGAAGAGGATCCTGTCCCAATAGTGCCCATCACCACCAGATGTAGAAACAGATCTTAAGGGAGCATCTGATCTGGCAAGAAATCCCTTCTCAATGGTTGTGGTTGTGAAACCATCATTTCTGTAGGGTTTATCTTTATGGCCCCCGCTTTTCTGTTGTCAATCTGTCTGGTCCTCTAATTCTTTCTGTCTGCTGCAGAATTAATTTTGCTGAGTGTAAGTTAATTAGGGGAGTGGGATGTAATTGGTTAGAGAATTCTGTTACAATAGGTTAGAACTGGTTAATTACATTTCAGTAAAATGATTGGTTAAGGTCTCGCTGAGAATATTACTGTATAAACTGGGGTCAAACAGGCAGTGGGTGGGGAAATTGGCATCATGCTTGCTGATGGGGGGTAGGAATAGGGAACGGGAACAGGGACACAGGCAAGGCTCTGCAGTGTCGGAGCTGGGAAGGGGGACGTGGGGTAAACACTCTGCAGTGTCAGAGCTCATAGACTCATAGACTTTAAGGTCAGAAGGGACCATTATGATCGTCTAGTCCGACCTCCTGCACAACGCAGGCCACAGACTCTCACCCACCCACTCCTGTAACAAACCCCTGACCTATGTCTGAGCTATTGAAGTCCTCAACTCGTTGTTTAAAGACTTCAAGGTGCAGAGAATCCTCCAGCAACTGACCCGTGCCCTACGCTGCAGAGAAAGGTGAAAACCCCCCAGGGTCTCTGTCAATCTGCCCTGGAGAAAATTTCTTCCTGACTCCAAATATGGTGATCAGCTAAACCCTGAGCATGTGGGCAAGACTCACCAGCCAGACACCCAGGAAAGAATTGTCTGTAGGGATGTGGGGTAAATGCTCTGTGGTGTCAGAGCTGGGAAGGGAACACAGGGGAACAGACTCTGTCGATGTATAGAGATAAGCCTGACTGGTGTGAAGGGCTTTGGAATCTGCTTGCTTGGAAACTAACCCCAATAAACATCCCTTTGTCTGCGCTTCGGACTTCTGGTCTTTTGCTGCTTGCTGTCTGTGTGACAAGAGCCAGGGAAGTAGGCAGGGGAAGGGAAAGCCAAAGCCCTCTAACAATGGCTCCTTGCTCCTCTCCCTCCAGGCTCAGGGGTCAAGGATGGGCAGGACTCCAGGCTCTGCTTGAGGGATCCTGGCACAGGGGCTGGTGGGGGAGAAAGGATTGTAGATTCTGACCTGCGCTCTGGAGAGGAGGTAATAAGTGAAGGGGCATTTTTGATTCCTCCCCTGCTTCAATGTCCCCAGGGCTAGAATTCTATATTCCATAGGGCCAAATGAGGGGGTGAAGCCATGTGGCTAATGAAAACCAGCGCTTCAGGTGAGGCTTTGAACTCACAACCTCAACATAGCTCCTCTCAGCACTGCCCTATAAGTATTGTGTGCTAACCAATTGTGCCACTGGAGCACCTGTTAATTGCTACTCTCTCAGTACCCTAGGTTGATAAAGGCGAGGAGTGACCCCAAAACATTCTCAGTGGGGTTGAGAGCAGGTAGCGACAAGCGTTGTACTTGGTGGGGTGGATTCTTCTTAAGGCTTCCAGGCACCATTTGACCCTTTTGTTCGTCCCTGTGTAATAACAGAGCTGACTGAGACTCACTGTAGAGTCTTGCTGCAGACCAACAGATCTGAAATCACTGATCACCAGGTCTGAGCATTAGTCCTGCTTTGGGACAGTGTCTCTCATCCAACAAACTGCCCAGTCTGCGCTAGCAGTGAGGCTCCCTCACTAACAGCTGAAATCAGGGAGAGCTGTGTGAAGTGCAGGGACCTGGGGGTGCCTGAACAGGGGCGAACAACACCCCAGGACTTTTAAAAATGGGAGGGCTCTGCCTTGCCACTTTGTAATGACCGTAAGGGTGAATGAGGGTGGGGAGGGGGCCGAGAGCAGTGAGCAGGAGGAGGGGTCTTGGGGGAAGAGGCAGCGTAGGAGTGGAGGTGAGCTGGGGCAGGGGGCTGGGGGTGCAGGGAGAGGGCTGCCTGCAGCAAGTAACGGGGTGGGGGCATGCAGGGGAACTGCTCCCTGTCCCAGCTCACCTCTGCTCCGTCTTCTCCCCTGAACACGCTGCCCCCGCTCTAATTCTCCTCCCCTCCCAGGCTTGCCGCACTAAACAGCTGATTAGCACCGCAAGTCTGGGAGGCAGGAGAAGTGGAGCGGCACCAGCGTGCTCAGAGGAGAAGGAAGAGCGGAGGTGAGCTGGGGTGGGGAGCTGCTGCAGGAGGGGCTGCCTGGCTCTTTGCCATGGTCCCTGCTCCACCCCAGCCCTGCCCCCCCCGCCCCTGCACTCACTGCATGGTCCACTCCTCTGGCTCCCAGCCATGCTGCCGGCGAGTGCTGTGGGGCAGTTCCCCTCTCTCCCCAAACTTGGGAGCTAGGGGAGCAGAGCAGGCTGAGGCCCCAGGCCTGCGTGGGGGGAAGCAGAGAGGGGCTGGTCCCAGGCCTCTGTGGGGGACAGGGGGCTGGCTACTTCCTGCAGGAAGTGGAGTGACCCGCCCCAGCCTGCTATTGCACAATCCCCAGCCACGCCGCACAGTGTGCCCCGAGACGGAGTGGGGGGCCAAGCAGATGATCCAGCACGAGGGGGTCATTCTCATTGGTAGCTGTCCAGTGGCAGTGAGTTCAACAGGCCTTGGCACATGCTGTGTGGGGCAGGAGGTCCTTGTATTTAGAGCAGTGGGAGTGAACTGCGTGCAGTTGTGTCTCTGAGCACAACCGTGAATGTTATGGTGTGCGGGGGGGGGGTTATTGTGAGTGTGGCTGGGGTGTGAATGTTTCTCTCTTTGGGGGTTGGACTAACATGTCCCTCTGGGTGTGTTGTGTGTGAGTGTTCTTGGGATTGTGTGAGTCCCTTTGCGTGTGTGTCAGTCACTTGCTGCAGAATACAAAATCCTGCAAAGCCATTTCCTACTGGTTAGTCCAGCAACACACTGATACAGTGTCACAGAGGCACACACACACAGAGCAGGGCTGAGCAGAGGGCAGCAGGGACACACACGTCTCCCCTGGGCCAGCTTGGACAATTTTCCATCACAACCCAGCACAGTGCTGGCGTCCTCACACGGGAGTGGGCAGTGACCAGGCAGTGGGGGCAGATGTGCTGGATCTGTAAAAGCAGCAAAGAGTCCTGTGGCACCTTATAGACCAACAGATGTATTGGAGCATGAGCTTTCGTGCGTGAATTCCCACTTCGTCGGCTAGATTCAGAAGGAAGCACTTTGGGAAAATCAGTCAAGGCCCTTAGCAGAGCTGGGACACAGACCCAGTGACCCCTGCACCACCCTGGGAGGGCAGTGGGGTTTAGTGGTCAGAGCAGGGAGGGGCTGGACACCAGGACCCCTGGGTTCTATCCTTGGCTCTGGAAGTGGAAGGGGTCTAGAGCAGGGGGACTGGGATCCAGGACTCCTGGGTTCCGTAGGGGAGACTGTTTTTCCCTGTGCTTCCCTCCCTAGAGATCCCAGCCCAGCCCCCTAGTGGAGACTGAGCAGGAGTGGGGGGAGTTGTTCTCCCACTTTGGAGTTATGATTCAAACTCCTCCTCCAGGGACTGTGACATCACAGAAACTGCCACCCCACCCCACCCAACAACACAAAGAAAACTAGTGGGGTTAGGAGGGTTCTAGCTGCAGACACCCCTTGTCATTGCAAAAAGCCCCCAGACCTACTTGCACCCACAAAACCTCCCTCTCAGGCTATACACCCCCTGCTAGGACAGGACCTCTTGCTCCCACCCCTTTTCTTATCACCACAAGCTGCTCCCAGCCAGGCACCACACCCCATTCACACACCTTTTGTCACTACGTAGCTCAGTGGCAATCACTGCCCTGAAGTGACTCCGGTGCAGGCACTCCCCACACGAACTCCCCACACCGGATTCTGTCCACACACAGAGAATTCTCTCTGCCCGGCTCCTTCGGTTCATCTCGCTGCTCTCCCGTACTGCCGCCAGCCACTGCTCATCTGCATAACCCCACCCATGGACACGTGACACCTTCTGTCCTGCTGGTTTTCAGTGAGTGAATTGCCGTTGGGGAGTGAGCAGGTCACAGCAGGTCACAGCCCCAGTGCACGTCACAGCCCCAGCCAGGGCCGGCTCCAGGCACCAGCTCAGCAAGCAGGTGCTTGGGGCAGCCAAGGGGAAGGGGCGGCACATCGGGCTCTTCGGTAGCAATTCGGCAGCGGGTCCCCCGGTCCCTCTCAGAGGGAAGGACCTGCCACCAATTTGCCGCCGAAGAAAAACGCAGCACAGTGGAGCAGCCGCCGATTGCGATCGTGGGTTGATGTTTTTTCCCCCACCGCTTGCAGCGGCAAAAACCCAGCCCTGGCCCCAGCACGTCACAGCCCCAGCACACGTCATAGCATGTCACAGCCTGAGGCAGGGAGATATTGGGGGAGAGGATGAGGGGAGAATGGGGGAGGGAGAGACCCAGCCTCATAGACCCATAGGAGCAGGAGATATTGGGGGAGGGGATGAGGGGAGGGAGAGACCCAGCCCCATAGACCCATAGGGGCAGGAGATATTGGGGTCAGGAGGAGAGGAGATGAGGTTGGCAGAGACCCAGCCTGTGGTGCAGAGAAAACGGGATGGGGTGGAGGGAGGTGGGGAACAGAAGAGACGTGTGGAGTGGTGAGATGTTGGTCCAGGGAAACTGAGTCACTCCCAGGACATGCTGTGCAGGGGGGAGCACAGGGGCAGGAAGAGAGAACCAGCCCCACAGAGCCCAAGAGGGATATTGGGGGCAGGGGAGGGGATGGAGGGATGAGAGATCCAGGGCTACAGAACTCCCCTGGCTCCCAAGTTTGGGGGGAAGGAGGAACTGCCCCACAGCACTCACTGGCTGCATGGCTGGGAACCAGGGGAGTGGACCAGGCTGGGTCTGGGTCATTCCACTTACCATGCAGTGAGTGCAGGGGCAGGAGGGCGGGACTGGGGCAGAGCAGGGGCAGGGGCCATGGGGAAGAGCCAGGCACCCCCGCTGCAGCAGCTCCCCACCCCAGCTCCCCACTGCTCCGCCTTCTCCCCTGAGCATGCCGGCACTGCTCCACTTCTCCTGCCTCCCAGGCTTGCGGTGCTAATCAGCTGTTTAGTGCAGCCAGCCTGGGAGGGGAGGAGAATTAGAGTAGGGGTGGTGTGCTCAGGGGAGAAGATGGAGCAGGGATGAGCTGGGACAGGGAGCGGTTCACCTGTACAGACATCCCCCGATAACTTGCTGCAGGCAGCCCTCCCCCCGCACCTCTCTCCAGCCCCCTGCCCCAGGTCGCCTCCACTCCACTGCCTCCTCTGAGTGTGATTTTTGG
The DNA here is from genome assembly GCF_007399415.2 of Gopherus evgoodei. Lineage (NCBI taxonomy): Eukaryota > Metazoa > Chordata > Testudines > Testudinidae > Gopherus > Gopherus evgoodei. The sequence continues at coordinate 3,411 of NW_022059817.1, read as the reverse complement.
TGCCTCCAACCACTTGGCACCCTAGGCAGCCGACTAGTTCACCTAGTGGTTGCACCGGTCCTGGACACTGCCTGTCAGCAGGATTCCTTCTCCTCCTCCTCCTCAGTGAGATTAAATCTCCGCACCTAGACAGCTGGTCCATCCGCTGCACCACAATCCCCCATGCCTGAGACCCCCTGCCAAAGCCCTGCACCCGGCTCCAGAGAATTAAGTCTCACATCTCACTGGGAACTCGACTTCTTGTGCCCAGAGAGTCTCGGCCCCTCTCAGTAGCTGACCTGAGAAACACAGTGTCTGCAAAAGCAGCAAAGAGTCATGTGGCACCTTATAGACTAACAGACATATTGGAGCATGAGCTTCCGTGGGTGAATCTCCACTTTGTCAGATGTATCAGTGTCTGCCTTTTCCAAAGAAGTGCGTGGAGGTCTTTTCCTTGTGTGACCATGTGGCCTAATGGATAAGGCATCTGACTTCGGATCAGGAGATTGAGGGTTCGAGTCCCTTCGTGGTTGTGCTTGTCCAGTTTTACCTTTGGGCTAAAAGTCCTGCTTCCTTCAGGGCTGGAACCTCTTCTTGGCTGCTCAGGCCAATGCTCTGGCTTCAGCTAGAGCCCTGGGAAGGAGTTGGGGGATGGGTGTCACAAAGGCTGGGGCAGGAGCCCCAGGTCCTTCTAGTCTAGCCTTTGCAATTCCTGACTTGCCAAAGAAAATGGGCGGGTGCCCGGGATAGTGTGTAGAGCAGTTTCCCTCTTCTAAATGTGCGCCAGTCCCTGTGTTTGAGGGGGTTTGCTACATAGCACCTTCGGAGCCTGGGTGTTTCTCTGCTTCTCCCCAGCTGGGAAAAAGCCTCTTGGGGAAAAATCTCCTGCCCCACTGCAAAAGTGAGCACCTTGAGTGGGAGCAGTCAGAGGCCCCACCATGGGGGCTGGCCCTGCTTTCCTAATATCTTGTGATTTTGAGCACAGAGCATCAGCAGCCGCCCTGCATGCTGGTGACCTTCAATGGGTGTTTGGCATGGCAGGGAGAAGGCTGGCTGAGTGTTTTTGTGCCTGTCTGAAGGCCACACCTAGGCATGGTCCTGCCCTCCTCTAGCCCTGACCTCAGTTGCCCTGTGGCATTTAAGCCTTCCCTTGGAGCCATCAGCACCATCTGCCTCTGCTCTAGGTGCCCAGAGGAGGAGAGGTGTGTAGGGTCACTTTTACAGATGCCCCTTCCCTGGTACTGCCCTGGCTCAGCTGCCCAGAGGAGCTTCCATCCCCAATCCCTGCCTAGCAGCCCTCTGGCACCATTCCTGAGGGCTGCCCTGCCTCACTTTTTTCCTACCATATTGGGAAAGACAGTTCTCATCATTAAAGGTCAGGTGGGCCAACTAGGGGCAGAAGCCCCTTCCATGTTTTCCTAGTGCAAAGCCCAAAATCAGTATCTTATCTTGGGTGCAAGCCCTGCTGTGCTCCCAGAAAACAAGCCACTCCTGCACAAAGAGGAATGAAAGGGGCTGTTAAAGCCTGGGATTGAACCACGGACCTTTAGATTTTCAGTCTAACAGTCTCCCCACAGAGCTACTTTGGCAGCTGCATGACAGTATTTTGGCCTGTTGCTTCTCTGTCTGGGATGTTTTGTCAGCAGCTGCACACAAAAAGGAGAGGAAAAAAAACGGCTGCTTCATACCCCCACCGGAGGAACCCGGCACCGTTAGCTGTGGTGAGTAAAAAGTGTCTGTTGGCTGACAGGGCCTGTCCCCGAGCAGCTGGAACAGCAGCTGCTGCCTCCCCCTCGGCTCCAGGCTGTGGGAAATGCTCATTGCCTGGCTGCATGGGCAGATGCTGCTCCGTGCTCTGGAGAGCGTCTGTATTGCTCTGTCAACCCCTCGTCTTCACTGAGCCAGTCTGGTAAGTCCCCCCTCTCGCCTGGCAGCTGAGAGTCTGTGCAGACATCAACCCCCTGGCCAGCCTGTCATAAACAGATAGCTAAGGGTTAATATCTCTTTAACCTGGAGCACCTGACCAGAGGACCAATCAGGAAACCGGATTTTTTCAACTTTGGGTGGAGGGAATTGTGTGTCTGAGGTCTTTGTTTTCTGGCTGCCTGCTTCCTCTGAGCTTTGGAGAAGTAGTTTCTGCTTTCTAATCTTCTGTTTCTAAGTGTAAGGACAAAGAGATCAGATAGTAAGTTATATGGTTTCTTTTCTTTGGTATTTGCATGAATATAAGTGCTGGAGTGCTTTGATTTGTATTCTTTTTGAATAAGGCTGTTTATTCAATATTCTTTTAAGAAATTGCCCTGTATTGTGTCATCTTAATACAGAGAGACCATTTGTATTTTTTCTTTCTTTTTATATAAAGCTTTCTTTTAAGACCTGTTGGAGTTTTTCTTTACTTCAGGGAAATTGAGTCTGTACTCACCAGGGAATTGGTGGGAGGAAGAAATCAGGGGAGATCTGTGTGTGTTGAAGTGGCTAGCCTGATTTTGCATTCCCTCTGGATGAAGAGGAAAGTACTTTTTGTTCCAGGACTAGGAACAGAGAGGGGGAGTCACTCTGTTGGGATTCACAGAGCTTGTGTCTGTGTATCTCTCCAGGAGCACCTGGAGGGGGGAAGGGAAAAAGGATTATTTCCCTTTGTTGTGAGACTCAAGGGATTTGGGTCTTGGGGTCCCCAGGGAAGGTTTTTCGGGGGGACCAGAGTGCCCCAAAACACTCTAATTTTTTGGGTGGTGGCAGCAAGTACCAGGTCCAAGCTGGTAACTAAGCTTGGAGGTTTTCATGCTAACCCCCATATTTTGGACGCTAAGGTCCAAATCTGGGACTAAGGTTATGATACAGCCCTACAGGCAGCAGCAGTGCCAGCCCCACCCCCTAGCACCACAGGGGCACTCAATGCACTTCCTGTGGGGAAATGGCTCCCTGGCGTCTTGCTGCTAGAGTGAGAGCCAGGAGAGAGCAGTGTCTGGCTCACCTTGGGGGAGAGAAGAGACCAGATGAGTGTGGATCTCCCTCAGCCTCCCCCGCAATGCTGGTCAGTTGTATTGTCACTGTCATAGTTAGCGTTTTCCTTCAGGACCGGCCCTAGAGGGGTCTGGGGTGTGGGACAAATTCCCCCCTTTCATCCTCAGGCCCTGCTCCCATCCCACCCCACCCCGTCCCATCTCTTCCCATCCTGCACCTTCCTGCCCCATTTCTCTCCCACTCCCACCTCTTCCTGTCCCTGTTCCTCCTCCTCCCCACCCAGCACCTCCTGCACCCCACTGAACAGCTGATCACTGGCAAGTGGGAGGTGCTGAAGGGGAAGAGGAGGAGCTTGTCAGCAAGGCCTGTAGTGGGTGGCGGGGGAAGCTGGCTGCCAGTGGGCGCCGAGCACCTATTTTTTCTCTATTGGTTCTGCAGCCCCATAGCTCCCATGGAGTCGCTGACTTG
>NW_022059816.1:0-87258 GCF_007399415.2 Gopherus evgoodei | reverse complement strand
ATGGGGGGCTGCTGGGGTGCCAGGGGAGAGGGGTGGCACATAGGGCAAGGGGAGATATGGGAGGCTGCTGGGGGTACCAGGAGTGAGTGGTGGCGCACACAGGGCAGGGGGAGATATGGGGTTGCCAGGGGAGAGGGGTGGCACACAGGGCAGGGAGAGATATGGGGGGCTGCTGGGGTGCCAGGGGAGAGGGGTGGCACATAGGGCAAGGGGAGATATGGGAGGGCTGCTGGGGGTACCAGGAGTGAGTGGTGGCGCACACAGGGCAGGGGGAGAAATGGGGGCGCCAGGGAGAGGGGTGGCATGCAAGGCAAGGGGAGATATGGGGCCCTGCTGGGGGTGCCAGGGGAGAGGGGTGGCACGCAGGGCAGGGGGAGATATGAGGGGCTGCTGGGGGCGCCAGAGGAGAGGGGTGGCACGCAGGGCAGGGGGAGATATGGGGGGCTGCTGGGGGCACCAGGGGAGAGGGGTGGCACACAGGGCAGGGGGAGATATGGGCCCCTGCTGGAGGCACCAGGGGAGAGGGGTGGCATACAGGGCAGGGGGAGATATGGGGGGCTGCTGGGGGCGCCAGGGGATAGGGGTGGCACACAGGGCAGGGGGAGATATGGGCCCCTGCTGGAGGCGCCAGGGGATAGGGGTGGCACACAGGGCAGGGGGAGATATGGGGCCCTGCATGGGGTGCCAGGGAAGAAGCTGGGTGTAGGGCTGGGCTGCGCTGGGGGGCTCAGGCTGGCGAGTGCGAGGCAGTGGGGGAGGGGTGCGTGGTGGCAGCGTGGCCTGGTGGCGGGAGACTGGGAGAATCGATGGAGTATTGACGGACAACAGCTGCTGCAAGGTCAGAGGGGACGCAGCCTCCCCCCCGGCGCCTCCCCTCGGCCCCCGAGCCCGGTGCCTCTCCCCCTGGAGCCCGGCGCCCCCCCCCGAGCCCGGTGCCTCTCCCCCTGGAGCCCGGCGCCCCCCTCCCTCCGAGCCCGGTGCCTCTCCCCCTGGAGCCCGGCGCCCCCCTCCCTCCGAGCCCGGTGCCTCTCCCCCTGGAGCCCGGCGCCCCCCCCCCTCCGAGCCCGGTGCCTCTCCCCCTGGAGTCTGGCGCCTCCCCCCGGACCCCGAACCCGGTGCCTCTCCCCCTGGAGCCCGGCGCCCCCCCCCGAGCCCGGTGCCTCTCCCCGGACCCCGAGCCCTGTGCCTCTCCCCCTGGAGCCCGGCGCCCCCCCCGAGCCCGGTGCCTCTCCCCCTGGAGCCCGGCGCTCCCCCCCGAGCCCGGTGCCTCTCCCCCTGGAGCCCGGCGCCCCCCCTCCCTCCGAGCCCGGTGCCTCTCCCCCTGGAGCCCGGCCCCCCCCCCCCCTCCGAGCCCGGTGCCTCTCCCCCTGGAGTCTGGCGCCTCCCCCCGGACCCCGAACCCGGTGCCTCTCCCCCTGGAGCCCGGCGCCCCCCCTCGAGCCCGGTGCCTCTCCCCGGACCCCGAGCCCAGTGCCTCTCCCCCTGGAGCCCGGCGCCCCCCCCGAGCCCGGTGCCTCTCCCCCTGGAGCCTGGAGCCTCCCCCCGGACCCCGAACCCGGTGCCTCTCCCCCTGGAGCCCGGCGCCTCTCCCCGACCCTCCGAGCCCGGTGCCTCTCCCCCTGGAGCCCGGCGCCTCCCCCCCGGACCCCCGAACCCGGTGCCTCTCCCCCTAGAGCCCGGCGCCCCCCCACCCTCCGAGCCCGATGCCTCTCCCCCTGGAGCCCGGCGCCCCCCCCCCCCCCCCGAGCCCGGCGCCCCCCCCCCGGACCCCGAGCCCAGTGCCTCTCCCCCTGGAGCCCGGCGCCTCCCCCCGGACCCCGAGCCCAGTGCCTCTCCCCCTGGAGCCCGGCGCCCCCCCCCCGAGCCCGGTGCCTCTCCCCGGACCCCGAGCCCAGTGCCTCTCCCCCTGGAGCCCGGCGCCCCCCCCCCGAGCCCGGTGCCTCTCCCCCTGGAGCCCGGCGCCCCCCCCCCCGAGCCCGGTGCCTCTCCCCCTGGAGTCTGGCGCTCCTCCCCCGGACCCCGAGCCCGGTGCCTCTCCCCCTGGAGCCCGGCGCCTCTCCCCGGACCCCGAGCCCGGTGCCTCTCCCCCTGGAGCCCGGCGCCCCCCCCCCCCGAGCCCGGTGCCTCTCCCCCTGGAGTCCGGCGCCTCCTCCCCCGGACCCCGAACCCGGTGCCTCTCCCCCTGGAGCCCGGCGCCTCCCCCCCCCGGACCCTGAGCCCGGTGCCTCTCCCCCTGGAGCCCGGCGGCCCCCCCCGAGCCCGGTGCCTCTCCCCCTGGAGCCCGGCACCTCCTCCCCTGGACCCCAAGCCTAGTGCCTCTCCCTCTGGAGCCCGGCGCCCCCCCCCGGACCCTGAGCCCGGTGCCTCTCCCCCTGGCGCCCGGCGCCCCCCCCCCCGACCCCGAGCCCAGTGCCTCTCCCCCTGGAGCCAGGCGCCCCCCCCCAGACCCCGAGCCCAGTGCCTCTCCCCCTGGAGCGCGAGCTTGGCGCCTCCCCCCGCAACCATGACCCACAGTGAGGACACCCCCCAGCTCAGCCGGTGCCCCTCACTCCCGACCCGCAGCCCCTGAACCCTTTGTCCCACGGCCACATCCTGGGCTCCGGCACGGGGCCTATCGCTCCCACTGGGCAGAGGCCTCTCTCTCTCAGCACAATTTGGCAGCAGGACTGCGGGGGGGGCAGGTGGAGGGGCCGGGTGTGCAAGGAGGGACAAAGCCCAGGGCTGGGCTGGCAGGGGCTGCAGGTCTGGAGTGAAGGGCACCAGCAGGGCTGGGGGGCCCAGGGCTGGGTGGGCTGGGGCTGCGGGTTGGGAGTGAGGGGCACCGGCAGAGCTGGGGGGCAGGGCTGGGCTGGCAGGGGCTGCGATCGGGAGTGAGGGGCAACCGGCAGAAGCTTGGGGGGCAGGGCTGGGCTGGCGGGGGCTGCAGGTCAGGAGTGAGGGGCACCGGCAGAGCTGGGGGGGCAGGCTGGGCTAGCAGGGGCGCGGGTCGGGAGTGAGCGGCACCGGCAGAGCTGGGGGGGCAGGGCTGGGCTGGCAGGGGCGGCGGGTCAGGAGTGGAGGGGCACCGGCAGAGCTGGGGGTGGGCGGGCTGGGCTAGCAGGGCTGCAGGTCGGAGTGAGGGGCACCGGCAGGGCTGGGCTAGCAGGGGCTGTGGGGTCAGGAGTGAGGAGTCAGCAGCAGAGCTGGGGGGGGGGCAGGCTGGGCTGGCGGGGGCTGGGGTCAGGAGTGAGGGGCACCAGCAGAGCTGGGGGGGCAGGGCTGGGCTGGCAGGGGCTGCAGGTCGGGAGTGAGGGGCACCGGCAGAGTTGGGGGGGGCAGGACTGGGCTAGCAGGGGCTGCGGGTCGGGAGCGAGGGGCACCGGCAGACCTGGGGCGGGAGGCAGGCGCTGCAGATCAGGAGTGAGGGGCACTGGCAGGGCTGGGGAGGGCAGGACTGGGCTGGCAGGGGCTGCAGGTCGGGAGTGAGGGGCACCGGCAGAGCTCGGTGGGGGGCAGGACTGGGCTAGCAGGGGCTGTGGGTGGGGAGTGAGGGGCACCAGCAGAGCTGGGGGCAGTGGCCCAGGGCTGGACCAACAGGGACCCATCTAGTCCCTGGCCCAATGAGGCAGAGGGGGAAGGGTGTGGGTAAGATTTCCCATGATTCTTTCTTCTCACCTCTTCCCCTCCCAGAGCCAGGAGAACCCAGGAGTCCTGGCTCCCAGCCCCTGCCCCCTCCTCGGGCCAGGAGAAAAGACGGTTACTCACCTCTGTAACTGTTGTTCTTTGAGATGTGTTGCTCATATCCATTCCAGGTAGGTGTGCGCGCCGCGCGTTCACGTTCGTCAGAAGATTTTTACCCTAGTAACTCCGGTGGGTCGGCAGGTTGCCCCCTGGAGTGGCGCCGCTATAGCGCCTGATATGTACCCCTGCCTGCCCATCCGCTCCTCAGTTCCTTCTTGCCGGCTACTCCGACAGTGGGGAAGGAGGGCGGGTTTGGAATGGATATGAGCAACACATCTCGAAGAACAACAGTTACAAAGGTGAGTAACGGTCTTTTCTTCTTCGAGTGATTGCTCATATCCATTCCAGTTAGGTGATTCCCAAGCCTTACCTAGGTGGTGGGGTCGGAGAGAGATGTCGCAGAGTGCAACACGGCGGAGCCGAAGGCTGCGTCCTCCCTAGATTCCTGGACCAGGGCATAATGGGAAGCGAAGGTGTGGACAGAAGACCAGGTTGCTACCCGGCATATTTCCTGAACGGGCATGTGAGCCAGAAAAGCAGCCGATGAGGCTTGAGCCCTGGTGGAGTGCGCAGTCACGTGGCCCGGGGGGGCGTGTGCCATTTAATAACAGGGGCGGATGCAGGACGTTACCCATGAGGAAATCCTCTGGGAGGAGACGGGTAACCCTTTGACACGTTCCGCCACCGCAACAAAGATTTGGGGGGTTTTGCGGAATGGCTTAGTTCGTTCTGTGTAAAGGGCGAGCGCTCTACGGACGTCCAGCGAGTGTAGCTGCTGCTCCCTGCGAGACGAATGGGGTTTTGGGAAGAAGACAGGTAGGAAGATCTCCTGGTTAACATGGAAACCCGATACCACCTTGGGGAGGAAGGCTGGGTGTGGTCTCAGCTGCACCTTGTCTCTATGGAACACGGTATACGGGGGATCTGCCATGAGGGCTCGAAGCTCCGAGACCCTTCTCGCTGACGTGATGGCCACCAGGAAAGCGGTTTTCCATGAGAGGTAGAGAAGGGAGCAAGTCGCTAAAGGTTCAAATGGAGGGGACATGAGCCGGGTCAGAACCAGGTTAAGGTCCTAGGTAGGGGCAGGGGGGCGAACCTGGGGGTAGAGACGCTCCAAGCCCTTAAGGAATCTAGTCACCATGGGGTGAGAGAACACTGAGTGGCCATCCCCGCCTGGGTGAAAGGTGGAGATGGCTGCCAGGGGAACCCGGAGAGATGAAATCACCAGGCCCTGTTGCTTGAGAGACCATATGTAGTCCAAGATCTGAGCAATGGCGACCTCGGGGGGAACGAAACTCCGTTCCGCACACCAGCAGGTGAAGCGTTTCCATTTGGCCGAATACGTCGCTCTGGTGGAAGGCTTCCTGCTGCCCAGGAGCACCTGCCACACTGGGGTAGAGCAACGGAGCTCAGACCGGGTCAGCCACTCAGGAGCCACGCCGTGAGGTGGAGCGATTGGAGGTCCGGGTGACGGAGCTTGCCGTGGTTCTGAGTGATCAGGTCCACATGAAGGGGCAGCGGGACAGGGTCGGCTATGGAAAGGTCCAGCAGCATGGAGTACCAGTGCTGCCGAGGCCACGCTGGAGCTATCATGATCAAGCGGGCCCTGTCCCTGCGCACCTTCAATAGGACCTTTTGGACGAGCAGAAATGGTGGAAAGGCATATAGCAGGTGCATCGTCCATGGAACAAGGAAGGCGTCCGCCACTGAACCCAGTGAGAGGCCTTGGAAGGAGCAGAACATCTGGCATTTCCTGTTCCCGCGGGATGCGAAGAGGTCCATTGGGGGAAACCCCCACCTCCGGAAGAGCGAAAGAGCAATATCCAGGCGAAGGGACCTGCTGAGATGATCCGCCAGCGTGTTCCGCACCCCCGGGAGAAAGGCCGCGATGAGGTGAATGGAATGGGCTATACAGAAGTCCCAAAGTCGTAAGGTCTCTTGACACATGGGGGAGGATCTCGTGCCGCCCTGCTTGTTTATATAATACATGGTCGTCGTGTTGTCGGTGAGCACGGAGACACAACGGCCCTGCAGATGGTGATGGAACGCTTGACAAGCAAGGCGGACTGCTCTCAACTCCCGGACATTGATGTGGAGGGCTAGTTTGCGAGGTGACCACAGGCCTTGTGTTTGCAGGAGCCCGAGGTGAGCCCCCCAACCCAGGGAGGAGGCGTCTGTTGTCAGGGACACCGAGGGTTGGGGTGGATGGAACGGGAGCCTCGCACACACCACGGCAGGGTCCAGCCACCACTGAAGGGAGTCCAAGACGCCTTGCGGAATTGTGACAATCATGTCAATTGGATCTCTGGCCGGACGGTATTGGGCGTTGATCCAGGACTGGAGGGGTCTTAGGCGGAGCCTTGCATAGTTTGTTACAAACGTGCAGGCTGCCATGTGGCCCAGGAGGGTAAGGCAGGTGCGCTCCGAGTTAGGGGCGCTGCTTGCAGTCTCCGTATGATGGCTGCCAAAGTTTGGAACCGTGAGGGAGGCAGAGAGGCTGTGGCAAGGGTGGAGTCCAGGGTGGCGCCGATAAACTCTATCCGCTGTGTGGGGATTAGCGTTGATTTCTCCACATTGATCAGTAGGTCTAGGCTTACGAACAGGTTCGTGACCATGCGGATGTGCCTGAGGACTTGCGCCTCAGAAGTTCCCCGGATAAGCCAGTCCTCCAGTAGGGGAATATGTGAATACGACTGCGGCAAAGGTGGGCGACGACTACAGCCAGGCACTTGGTGAACACTCTTGGGGCTGTAGATAGGCCGAACGGGAGGACCGCAAATTGGAAATGTTGCCAGTTGACCACAAACCGGAGGAATCTCCTGTGGAGTGGGAAGATGGCTATATGGAAGTAGGCATCTTGCATGTCGAGGGCGGCATACCAGTCTCCAGGATCCAGGGATGGGATAATGGTCCCCAGGGATACCATACGGAACTTTAACTTTAGTAGGTATCTGTTGAGTTCCCTCAGATCGAGAATAGGTCTGAGACCTCCCTTGGCCTTGGAGATTAGAGAAAGTATCGGGAATAAAACCCCTTGCCCCGCTCAAACTCGGGAACCTCCTCTATGGCTCCTTTGCGAGGAGCGCTCGTACTTCCTGTAGAAGGAGTTGCTCGTGAGAGGGGTCCCTGAAGAGGGACGAGAGAGAGGGGTGGGAGGGAGGAGTTAAAGCAAATTGCAGGCGGTATCCAGATTCCACCATGCGTAAGACCCAGCGGTCCGATGTTAGCTGGGACCATGCAGGGAGGAAAAGGGAAAGACGGTTGGAAAAAGGAGGGGATGGATCCATTAACGAAACTGGTACAACATCCTCGGGTGCACCTTCAAAAGGAAGGTTTGGGCCCAGAAGAAGGCTTGGAGGGGTTCTGGTTCTGGCCCCCTTGGTTGCCGGACTGTCTGCGGCGACCATTCCTGCCTCGCCGCCTGGCGAAGTCCTGCCTCTGCCGGGGTTGGGGGAAGGGCCGGCGTTGCTGCTGTGGCCGGAAGGGTCTGCGCTGGGTTACAGGTGTATGCATCCCCAAGGAGCGCATAATGACCCTATTGTCTTTTAGGCATTGTAGCCTAGGGTCAGTCTTGTCAGAGAACAGGCCTTGGTCCTCGAATGGGAGGTCTTGGATGGTATATTGGAGTTCCGGGGGAAAGCCGGAGACCTGCAACCAGGAGATACGGCGCATAGAAATGCCAGATGCCAGAGTATGCGCGGCTGAGTCCGCAGCATCTAGGGCAGCCTGCAGGAAAGTTCTCGCGACCTTCTTGCCCTCATCCAGGATCGCCGAGAACTCCTGACGTGCGTCCTGAGGGAGCAGCTCTTTAAATTTGTCCGCTGCGATCCAGGTGTTATAATTGTAGCGGCTAAGGAGGGCCTGCTGATTAGAGACGCGGAGCTGGAGGGCCCCCACAGAGCAGACCTTGCGGCCGAGTAAGTCCATGCGTCTCACCTCCTTGGACTTTGGGGCTGGTGCCTGCTGACCATGTCGCTCCCTCTCGTTCACAGACTGGACGACGAGGGAACAAGGGGAAGGGTGGACATACAGGGGTATCTGCTGACAATAAGTCCACCACTGGATCTTGTATCTCCGAGACCTTCTCGGCCTGCAGGTTCACGTTCTGTGCAACACGCCTGAGGAGGTCCTGGTGCGCCCTAAGGTCAAGTGGAGGCGGGCTGGTAGATGATGTCCCAGCCACAGCCTCGTCCGGAGACAATGACGAGGAGAGACCCCGGAGGAGTGGGTCTGCGGAGGGCTCTGCCTGAAGGACTGCGTCCGACTCCGCAGGGGGTTCAGGGTCTTGAGGCTGGGACAAGCTTTCCTCCGCGGTAGAAGGAGGAGGACGGGAAATCGTGGCCTCAGGGACCCTGTGCTCCGAGACATTGGAGCGCGGGGGACCCGGCTGAAGGCCTTGGGCTTGATGGTACGCCCAAGGTGTCCAGAACCCCCACTGCTGCGGTCCATGCTCTTGGGGTTGGGGTTCGTGGAACAACGTGGCCAGAACATCCATGTCCGGTGCATATAGACTATCCCCCTGGGAGGACACAGACGGCTGACGAGACAGCCGGGGGGGGCCGATCGAGGTTGGTACGGGCCCCTTGCCCCCGTTGGTGGAGACCTTCTCGGTGCCGGAGACCGGTACTGGGAGTCATAACAGTGCCGAGACCACGATCGGGACCTGCCACCAGCTCGGTGCCAGGAGGTCAATCGGGAATGCCGACGGCGCGAGCGGCTGCGGGAGTCTCGGTGCCGATAGTGGTGACTAGAACCGGAACGGTGCCGAGAGTACCGGGAGGTGGATCTGCGCCGCGAGTACGACCGGTACCGCCGTGGTGAGCGGTGCCGGGACTGTGAGCAGCGCCTCGACCGAGATCTTCCATGGGACCTGGAGTGGAGCCGGGATCTAGATGGAGATCGGTGCCAGCTCGTCGATTCCCGGGACGGAGGCCTCATGGCTGCCAGTTTGCCTCTAGATTGAAGAACCCGCACTGGCAGTGCCAGGAGTTGAGACAGAGCAGACTCGGTCATCGCGATCCGGTCCCTGGCTGACGAGAATGTCTCTGGTGTAGATGGGACCGTCAGCTCTACCACGGGTCTCACCTGGGAGCTCACCAAGACCAAACTCGACGGACCTCTCGGGCCCGGAGTCGACGATATTACTGGCATCGGGGCCGCAGCAGGAGTCGGTGCTAGGCGGTCTGCATGAGTCTGCGTCGCAGGAGTGGAAGCCGCTGATGTTCTTCTGTCAGGACCCGGCACCGGGGAAGGCCGGTGCCGAGGCGTCTTCGCGGTGCCGGCGCGGTCCAGTGCAGGCGCGGTGTCGGCACTCGGTGCTGAAGAAGGAAGGTTGAGAGCTGCCTCCATGAGGAGAGTCTTCAGCCGATGGTCTCTCTCCTTCTTGGTCCGCGGCTTGAAAGCCTTACAAATGCGGCACTTCTCGGATATGTGCGATTCCCCAAGGCACTTTAGGCAGGCGTCATGGGGCTCGCTCGTGGGCACTGGCTTTTTGCAGGCCGAGCACGGCTTGAATCCCGGCGACCCGGGCATGAGCCCAGGCACCGGGTGCAGGGAAGGGCTAGAGCCCGAACCCGCTAAACTATATATACAAAAACTAATTGACAGCTAAGAACTAAGTACTCTATACACTAACAATAACTACATACAACAAATGAACAAGGAGAGCTAGGGACGTGGAGGTCAGCTAAGCCGCACTCCACAGTTCCAACGACAGACACGGCGGTAAGAAGGAACTGAGGAGCGGACGGGCAGGAAGGGGTACATATCAGGCGCTACAGCGGCGCCACTCCAGGGGGCAACCTGCCGACCCACCGGAGTTGCTAGGGTAAAAATCTTCTGACGAACGTGCACGCGCGGCGCGCACACCTACCTGGAATGGATATGAGCAATCACTCGAAGAAGAACCCAGGAGTCCTGGCTCCCAGCCCCCAGCCCCTCCCCGGGCCAGGAGAACCCAGGAGTCCTGGCTCCCAGCCCCCATCCCCTCCCCAGGCCAGGAGAACCCAGGAGTCCTGGCTCCCAGCCCTCATCCCCTCCCCGGGCCAGGAGAATCCAGGAGTCCTGGTTCCCAGCCCCTGCCCCCTCCCCGGGCCAGGAGAACCCAGGAGTCCTGGCTCCCAGCCCCTGCCCCCTCCCCGGGCCAGGAGAATCCAGGAGTCCTGGCTCCCAGCCCCTGCCCCCTCCCCGGGCCAGGAGAACCCAGGAGTCCTGGCTCCCAGTCCCCATACCCTCCCCGGGCCAGGAGAACCCAGGAGTCCTCACTCCCAGCCCCTGGCCCCTCCCCAGCTGTCCTAGCTCCCAGGTCAGGCCGAGGGGATTAGCTCGCTGGCCCCATCTGTGCTGCCAGGAGCGGGCGGGGCTAATTCCGGCTCAGCGGTGGGGGGGATGGTGCAGGTGGCAGTGGGCTGGAGCCTCCTGTGCATTCTGCTGCCCAGCGCCAGGAGGGGGCGGTGCCCGGCCTGCCCGCTCTGCTCCCCAGAGAGGAGTTGGGAACAGAACCAAGGAGTCCTGGCTCCAGCCCTCCCCCGCCCGGCCGGAGCCCGTAGAAAGGGCCCTGTCCACTGTCCTGCCCAAACCAGCCACCGGCCCTTCAGCACCAGAGACAGGGGAGACCCCAGCCTAGCTCCCCACAGTGCCCCCCTGGGCGAGGCCGGGAGACCTCCCCTCAGGGCCTGGCTCCCCCTCCCCCCACGGCCTGGCTCCCCACAGAGCCCCCCCCCGGGCGAGGTCAGGAGACCTCTCCCCAAGGCCTGGCTCCCCACAGCGCCCCCACCGGGCGAGTCTGGGAGACCTCCCCCCAAGGCCTGGCTTCCCCTCCCCCCATGGCCTGGCTCCCCACAGCGCCCCCCCCCACAGCCTGGCTCCCCCTCCCCTCACGGCCTGGCTCCCCACAGCACCCCCCGGCCGGGCGAGGCCAGGAGACCTCCCCCCACAGCCTGGCTCCCCCTCCCCTCACAGCCTGGCTCCCCACAGCACCCCCCGGCCGGGCAAGGCTGGGCTGGAGCAGCCAGGAGCTCCCCCCACAACCAGTGCCCCAACCCCTCCTCACAGCACCCCTGGTGGCGGGAGGTCAAGGCTGCAGCAGGTCCCTCCCCAGCCGTCCCAGGTTCAAGCATGGCCCTGTCACTCCCAGCCCATCTCCTCAGGCCTCTGCAGGCAGGGGGGCGGCATTGGAGGGGGCAGGACCTGGCCTGGGAAGGGCAGTGCCCGCGCTCTGCCCTGCTGCCAGGCTGCCCAGGGGAAGCGGGGCGGGGCGGGGAGTGAGCCAGTCCAATGGGGGGAGTGGGCTAGGCCTGGGGGAGAGCAGGCCGGATCTGGCGGAAGGCGTGGTTCAGGCTTGGGGGAGGATGGGAAGACTGGGCCAGGCTGGGGGGTGGCAGGGGCCTGGCCAGAGGCAGGAAGCAGGGGCCTGGCTGGGCGGGGAGTGGTCCAGGCCGGGGGAGGGGGAACAGGGGCCCGGCCGGGGGAGGGGGAACAGGGGCCCGGCCGGGGGAGGGGGAACAGGGGCCTGGCTGGGGGGCAGAAAGCAGGGGCCCAGCTGGGGGGAGGGAGAACGGGGGCCCGGCCGGGGGCCACACTCACTGGTCGTCGAGAACGTGCTGGCAGGAGCTGAACACGATGTATCCGGCGGTGGAGGCCATGACGGCCTGGACAGAGGAGACCAGCCTGCAGGGGAGGGACGTAGGTTAAAGGGAGTGGCTGGGCTGCTCCGGAATGTGTGGGGCGCAGAGGGGCCGAGGCGCCGGGCTGCTCCGGAATGTGTGGGGCGCAGAGGGGCCGAGGCGCCGGGCTGCTCCGGAATGTGTGGGGCGCAGAGGGGCCGAGGCGCCGGGCTGCTCCGGAATGTGTGGGGCGCAGAGGGGCCGAGGCGCCGGGCTGCTCCGGAATGTGTGGGGCGCAGAGGGGCCGAGGGGCCGGGCTGCTCCGGAATGTGTGGGGCGCAGAGGGGCCGAGGCGCCGGGCTGCTCCGGAATGTGTGGGGCGCAGAGGGGCCGAGGGGCCGGGCTGCTCCGGAATGTGTGGGGCGCAGAGGGGCCGAGGCGCCGGGCTGCTCCGGAATGTGTGGGGCGCAGAGGGGCCGAGGCGCCGGGCTGCTCCGGAATGTGTGGGGCGCAGAGGGGCCGAGGCGCCGGGCTGCTCCGCAATGTGTGGGGCGCAGAGGGGCCGAGGCGCCGGGCTGCTCCGGAATGTGTGGGGCGCAGAGGGGCCGAGGGGCCGGGCTGCTCCGGAATGTGTGGGGCGCAGAGGGGCCGAGGCGCCGGGCTGCTCCGGAATGTGTGGGGCGCAGAGGGGCCGAGGCGCCGGGCTGCTCCGGAATGTGTGGGGCGCAGAGGGGCCGAGGCGCCGGGCTGCTCCGGAATGTGTGGGGCGCAGAGGGGCCGAGGCGCCGGGCTGCTCCGGAATGTGTGGGGCGCAGAGGGGCCGAGGCGCCGGGCTGCTCCGGAATGTGTGGGGCGCAGAGGGGCCGAGGCGCCGGGCTGCTCCGGAATGTGTGGGGCGCAGAGGGGCCGAGGGGCCGGGCTGCTCCGGAATGTGTGGGGCGCAGAGGGGCCGAGGCGCCGGGCTGCTCCGGAATGTGTGGGGCGCAGAGGGGCCGAGGCGCCGGGCTGCTCCGGAATGTGTGGGGCGCAGAGGGGCCGAGGCGCCGGGCTGCTCCGGAATGTGTGGGGCGCAGAGGGGCCGAGGGGCCGGGCTGCTCCGGAATGTGTGGGGCGCAGAGGGGCCGAGGCGCCGGGCTGCTCCGGAATGTGTGGGGCGCAGAGGGGCCGAGGGCCGGGCTGCTCCGGAATGTGTGGGGCGCAGAGGGGCCGAGGCGCCGGGCTGCTCCGGAATGTGTGGGGCGCAGAGGGGCCGAGGCGCCGGGCTGCTCCGGAATGTGTGGGGCGCAGAGGGGCCGAGGCGCCGGGCTGCTCCGCAATGTGTGGGGCGCAGAGGGGCCGAGGCGCCGGGCTGCTCCGGAATGTGTGGGGCGCAGAGGGGCCGAGGCGCCGGGCTGCTCCGCAATGTGTGGGGCGCAGAGGGGCCGAGGCGCCGGGCTGCTCCGGAATGTGTGGGGCGCGTGAGCGTGAGCACGTGGCCCAGCTGGTGTCCCAAGTCACTGCACTGAAATCCCCTCTGGTGTGCTGCTGGGAGAAGAGACGGGGGGATCCCAGCCTCCAGGGGGCCCTCTCACCCACGGGAATCCCAGCTTCCGGGGGCCCCTCCCTCAGGGGGATCCCAGTCTCTGGGGGCCCCTCCCCACACAGGGCTCCAGGCCCAAGGCATCGCAGGTCACCCCTCTGCGGCCTGTAGCCCCCCTTGTCCTGAGCAGCCAACTCCCCAGCACCGCCCCCCAACCCCTCCACTAGCTGCCCGCTGCCCTCCTCCGGCACGCCCCTCCCCCACTGGGATGTGCAGGGCCCCCCCAGGGCAGGCTGCACCCCGGCCTCGCCGGTCCCACCCCCCTCCCTGGCTCAACAGCCAGCACGGACACCCCACTGTCCCCCGCCCCCTGCCTGGGCCTGGCAAACGGCCCCCGTCAGCCTCTGCCTCGCGAGCAAGTGCATGGCTGCCTTCCTCCGCTGCCACTGCCTCCTTCCCTCCATCCCTCCTCCACCTCCTTCCCTCCATCCCTCCTCTGCCTCCTTCCCTCCATCCCTCTTCCGCCTCCTTCCCTCCATCCCTCTGCTGCCTCCTTCCCTCCGCTGCCACTGCCTCCTTCCCTCCATCCCTCCTCCGCCTCCTTCCCTCCATCCCTCCTCCGCCTCCTTCCCTCCGCTGCCACTGCCTCCTTCCCTCCATCCCTCCTCCGCCTCCTTCCCTCCATCCCTCCGCTGCCTCCTTCCCTCCATCCCTCCGCTGCCTCCTTCCCTCCGCTGCCACTGCCTCCTTCCCTCCATCCCTCCGCTGCCTCCTTCCCTCCATCCCTCCTCTGCCACTGCCTCCTTCCCTCCATCCCTCCGCTGCCTCCTTCCCTCCATCCCTCCGCAGCCACTGCCTCCTTCCCTCCATCCCTCCGCTGCCACTGCCTCCTTCCCTCCATCCCTCCTCCACCTCCTTCCCTCCATCACTCCTCTGCCTCCTTCCCTCCTTCCCTCCATCCCTCCGCTGCCTCCTTCCCTCCGCTGCCACTGCCTCCTTCCCTCCATCCCTCCGCTGCCTCCTTCCCTCCACTGCCACTGCCTCCTCCCCTCCATCCCTCCTCCGCCTCCTTCCCTCCGCTGCCACTGCCTCCTTCCCTCCATCCCTCCTCCGCCTCCTTCCCTCCATCCCTCCACTGCCACTGCCTCCTTCCCTCCATCCCTCCGCAGCCTCCTTCCCTCCATCCCTCCGCTGCCACTGCCTCCTTCCCTCCATCCCTCCGCTGCTTCCTTCCCTCCGCTGCCACTGCCTCCTTCCCTCCATCCCTCCTCTGCCTCCTTCCCTCCATCCCTCCGCTGCCTCCTTCCCTCCATCCCTCCTCCGCCTCCTTCCCTCCATCCCTCCGCTGCCACTGCCTCCTTCCCTCCATCCCTCCGCTGCTTCCTTCCCTCCGCTGCCACTGCCTCCTTCCCTCAATCCCTCCGCTGCCTCCTTCCCTCCATCCCTCCTCTGCCTCCTTCCCTCCATCCCACCGCCGCTTCAATCCCTCCATCACTCCGCTGCCACTGTCTCCCACTCTCCATCCTTCCGCCACTTCCATCCGTCCACTGCCACTGCCTCCTTCCCTCCATCTCTCCGCTGCCACTACCTCTTTCCCTCCGCTGCCACTGCCTCCTTCCCTCCATCCCTCCTCTGCCTCCTTCCCTCCATCCCTCCGCTGCCACTGCCCCCTTTCCTCCATCCCTCCTCTGCCTCCTTCTCTGCATCCCTCCGCTGCCACTGCCTCCTTCCCTCCATCTATCCGCTGGTCCTTCCCTCCATCCCTCTGCTGCCACTGCCTCCTTCCCTCCATCCCTCCTGCATCCTTCCCTCCATCCCCCCGCCGCTTCCATCCCTCCATCACTCCGCTGCCACTGTCTCCCTCTCTCCATCCTTCCGCCACTTCCATCCCTCCACTGCCACTGCCTCCTTCCCTCCATCCCTCCTGCATCCTTCCCTCCATCCCCCCGCCGCTTCCATCCCTCCATCCGTCCGCCACCACTGCCTCCCTCCCTCCATCCCTCCGCCGCTGCCTCCATCCCTCCACTGCCTCCATCCCTCCACTGCCACTGCCTCCTTCCCTCCATCCCTCCGCTGACTCCTTCCCTCCATCCCACCGCCGCTTCCATCCCTCCATCACTCCGCTGCCACTGTCTCCCTCTCTCCATCCTTCCGCCACTTCCATCCCTCCGCTGCCACTGCCTCCTTCCCTACACCCCTCCGCTGCCTCCTTCCCTCCATCCCTCCGCTGCCACTGCCTCCTTCCTTCTATCCCTCTGCTGCCCCCTTCCATCCATCGCTCCGCTGCCACTGCCTACTTCCCTCCATCCCTAAGCTACCTCCTTCCCTCCATCCCTCCGCTGCCACTGCCTCCTTCCCTCCGCTGCCTCCTTCCCTCCTCTACCTCCTTCCCTCCATCCCTCCGCTGCCACTGCCTCCTTATCTCCATCCCTCCGCTGCCTCCTTCCCTCCATCCCTCCGCTGCCACTGCCTCCTTCCCTCCATCCCTCCTGCCTCCATCCCTTCATCCCCCTGCCACTTCCATCCCTCCATCACTGCCTCCGCTGCCTCCTTCCCTCCAACCCTCCGCTGCCACTGCCTCCATCCCTCCGCTGCCTCCTTCCCTCCATCCCTCCTCTGCCTCCTTCCCTCCATCCCTCCGCTGCCACTGCCTCCTTCCCTGCATCCCTCCGCTGCCACTGCCTCCATCCCTCCGCTGCTTCCTTCCCTCCGCTGCCACTGCCTCCCTTCCCTCCATCCCTCCGCTGCCACTGCTCCTTCCCTCCATCCCCCCGCTTCCATCCCTCCATCAGTCCGCTGCCACTCTCTCCATCTCTCCATCCTTCCGCCGCTTCCATCCCTCCGCTGTCACTGCCTCCTTCCCTCCAACCCTCCTCTGCCTCCTTCCCTCCATCCCTCCGCTGCCACTGCCTACTTCCCTCCATCCCTCCATCACTCCGCTGCCACTGTCTCCCACTCTCCATCCTTCTGCCACTTCCATCCATCCACTGCCACTGCCTCCTTCCCTCCATCTCTCCGCTGCCACTACCTCTTTCCCTCCATCCTCCTCTGCCTCCTTCCCTCCGCTACCACTGACTCCCTCCCTCCCTCCCTCCTCTGCCTCCTTCCCTCCATCCCTCCGCTGCCACTGCCTCCTTCCCTCCATCCCTCCGCTGCCTCCTTCCCTCCATCCCTCCACTGCCACTGCCTCCTTCCCTCCATCCCTCCACTGCCTACTTGCCTCCATCCTTCCATCCCCCCGCCGCTTCCATCCCTCCATCACTGCGCTGCCACTGCCTCATTCCCTCCATCCCTCCGCTGCTTCCTTCCCTCCATCCCTCTGCTGCCACTCCCTCCTTCCTTCCAGCCTCCTTCCCTCCATCCCTCCGCTGCCACTGCCTCCTTCCCTCCATCACTCCTGCCCCTTTCCCTCCATCCCTCCATCCCTCCGCTGCCACTGCCTCCTTCCCTACACCCCTCCGCTGCCTCCTTCCCTCCATCCCTCCGCTGCCACTGCCTCCTTCCCTCCACTGCCTACTTCCATCCATCCCTAAGCTACCTCCTTCCATCCATCGCTCAGCTGCCACTGCCTCCTTCCCTCCGCTGCCACTGCCTCCTTCCCTCCATCCCTCCGCTGCCTCCTTCCATCCATTGCTCCGCTGCCACTGCCTCCTTCCCTACATCTCTCCATTGCCTCCTTCCCTCTATCCCTCCACTGCCACTGCCTCCTTCCATCCATCCCTCCGCTGCCTTCTTCCCTCCAACCCTCCGCTGCCACTGCCTCCATCCCTCCGCTGCCTCCTTTCCTCCATCCCTCCGCTGCCACTGCCTCCATCCCTCCGCTGCCTCCTTCCCTCCATCCCTCCGCTGCCACTGCCTCCTTCCCTCCATCCCTCCTCTGCCTCCTTCCCTCCATCCCTCCGCTGCCACTGCCTCCTTCCCTCCATCCCTCCGCTGCCTCCTTCACTCCGCTGCCACTGCCTCCTTCACTCCATCGATCTGCTGCCTCCTTCCCTCCATCCCTCCGCTGCCGCTGCCTCCTTCCCTCCGCTGCCACTGCCTCCTTCCCTCCATCCGTCCTCTGCCTCCTTCCCTCTATCACTCCGCTGCCACTGCCTCCTTCCCTCCATCCCTCCGCTGCCTCCATTCCTCCATCCCTCCGCTGCCACTGCCTCCTTCCCTCCACCCTTCCGCTGTCTCCCTCCCTCCATCCCTCTGCTGCCACTGCCTCATTCCCTCCATCCCTCCTCTACCACTGCCTCCTTTCCTCCATCCCTCCGCTGCCTCCTTCCCTCCATCCCCCAGCCGCTTCCATCCATCCATCATTCCTCTGCCACTGCCTCCTTCCCTCCATCCCTCCTCTGCCTCCTTCCATCCATCCCTCCGCTGACACTGCCTCCTTCCCTCCATCCCTCCTCTGCCTCCCTCCCTCCATCCATCCTGCCTCCTTCCCTCCACACCCCCGCCGCTTCCATCCCTCCATCACTCCGCTGCCACTGTCTCCCTCTCTCCATCCTTCCGCCACTTCCATCCCTCCACTGCCACTGCCTTCTTCCCTCGGCTGCCACTGCCTCCATCCCTCCATCCCTCCGCTGCTTCTTTCCCTCCATCCCTCAACGGCAATGCCTCATTCCCTCAATCCCTCCTCCCCCTCCTTCCTTCCATCCCTCCGCTGCCACTGCCTCCTTCCCTCCATCCCTCCTCCGTCTGCCTCCTTCCCTCTATCCCTCCGCTGCCACTGCCTCCTTCCCTCCATCCCTCCGCTGCCTCCTTCTCTCCATCTCTCCAACCCTCCGCTGCCACGGCCTCCTTCCCTCCACTGCCTCCGCCTCCTTATCTCCATCCCTCCCCTGCCTCCTTCCCTCCTTCCCTCCGCTGCCTCATTCCCTCCATCCCTCCGCTGCCACTACCTCCATCCCTCTGCTGCCTCCTTCCCTTCATCCCTCCGCTGCCACTGCCTCCTTCCCTCCATCCCTCCGCTGCCTCCTTCCCTCCATCCCTCCGCTGCCTCCTTCCCTTCATCCCTCCGCTGCCACTGCCTCCTTCCCTCCATCCCTCCGCTGCCTCCTTCCCTCCATCCCTCTGCTGCCACTGCCTCCTTCCCTCCATCCCTCCGCTGCTTCCTCCTCCTTCCCTCCATCCCTCCGCTGCCTCCTTCCCTCCATCCCCCCGCTGCCACTGCTTCCTTCCCTCCATCCCTCCACTGCCTCCTTTCTTCCATCCCTCCATCCCTCCGCTGCCACTGCCTCCTTCCCTCCATCCCTCCTCTGCCTCCCTCCCTCCATCCATCCTGCCTCCTTCCCTCCACACCCCCGCCGCTTCCATCCCTCCATCACTCCGCTGCCACTGTCTCCCTCTCTCCATCCTTCCGCCACTTCCATCCCTCCACTGCCACTGCCTTCTTCCCTCGGCTGCCACTGCCTCCATCCCTCCATCCCTCCGCTGCTTCTTTCCCTCCATCCCTCAACGGCAATGCCTCATTCCCTCAATCCCTCCTCCCCCTCCTTCCTTCCATCCCTCCGCTGCCACTGCCTCCTTCCCTCCATCCCTCCTCCGTCTGCCTCCTTCCCTCTATCCCTCCGCTGCCACTGCCTCCTTCCCTCCATCCCTCCGCTGCCTCCTTCTCTCCATCTCTCCAACCCTCCGCTGCCACCGCCTCCTTCCCTCCACTGCCTCCGCCTCCTTATCTCCATCCCTCCCCTGCCTCCTTCCCTCCTTCCCTCCGCTGCCTCATTCCCTCCATCCCTCCGCTGCCACTACCTCCATCCCTCTGCTGCCTCCTTCCCTTCATCCCTCCGCTGCCACTGCCTCCTTCCCTCCATCCCTCCGCTGCCTCCTTCCCTCCATCCCTCCGCTGCCACTACCTCCATCCCTCCGCTGCCTCCTTCCCTTCATCCCTCCACTGCCACTGCCTCCTTCCCTCCATCCCTCCGCTGCCTCCTTCCCTCCATCCCTCTGCTGCCACTGCCTCCTTCCCTCCATCCCTCCGCTGCTTCCTCCTCCTTCCCTCCATCCCTCCGCTGCCTCCTTCCCTCCATCCCCCCGCTGCCACTGCTTCCTTCCCTCCATCCCTCCACTGCCTCCTTTCTTCCATCCCTCCATCCCTCCGCTGCCACTGCCTCCTTCCCTCCATCCCTCTGCTGCCTCCTTCCCTCCATCCCTCCGCTCCCTCCGCCTCCTACCCTCCATCCTTCCGCTGCCTCCCTCCCTCCATCCCTCCGCCGCTGCCTCCATCACTCCGCTGCCTCCTTCCCTCCATCCCTCCACTGCCACTGCAACTGCCTCCTACCCTCCATCCCTCTGCTACCTCCTTCCCTCCATCCCTCCGCTGCCTCCTTCCCTCCATCCCTCCATTGCCACTGTCTCCTTCCCTCCATCCCTCCGCTCCCACTGCCTCCTTCCCTCCATCCCTCCTCTGCCTCCATCCCTCCATCTCTCCTGCCTCCTTCCCTCCACACCCCCGCCGCTTCCATCCCTCCATCACTCCGCTGCCACTGTCTC
The DNA here is from genome assembly GCF_007399415.2 of Gopherus evgoodei. Lineage (NCBI taxonomy): Eukaryota > Metazoa > Chordata > Testudines > Testudinidae > Gopherus > Gopherus evgoodei. The sequence goes on along the minus strand of NW_022059816.1, from coordinate 67,935 downwards.
CCTCTCTCCATCCTTCCACCACTTCCATCCCTCCACTGCCACTGCCTCCTTCCCTCCATCCGTCCGCCGCCACTGCCTCCATCCCTGCATCCCTCCGCTGCCTCCTTCCCTCCATCCCTCTGCTGCCACTGCCTCCTTCCTTCTATCCCTCTGCTGCCACTGCCTCCTTCCCTCCACCCCTCCGCTGCCTCCCTCCCTCCATCCCTCCGGGGCCACTGCCTCCATCCCCCCATCCCTCTGCGGCCACTGCCTCCTTCCCTCCACCCCTCCGCTGCCTCCTTCCCTCCATCCCTCCACTGCCACTGCCTCCTTCCCTCCATCCCTCCGCTGCCTCCTTCCCTCCATCACTCCGCTGCCACTGTCTCCCTCTCTCCATCCTTCCACCACTTCCATCCCTCCACTGCCACTGCCTCCTTCCCTCCATCCGTCCGCCGCCACTGCCTCCATCCCTGCATCCCTCCGCTGCCTCCTTCCCTCCATCCCTCTGCTGCCACTGCCTCCTTCCTTCTATCCCTCTGCTGCCACTGCCTCCTTCCCTCCACCCCTCCGCTGCCTCCCTCCCTCCATCCCTCCGGGGCCACTGCCTCCATCCCCCCATCCCTCTGCGGCCACTGCCTCCTTCCCTCCACCCCTCCGCTGCCTCCTTCCCTCCATCCCTCCACTGCCACTGCCTCCTTCCCTCCATCCCTCCGCTGCCTCCTTCCCTCCATCCCTCCGCTGCCACTGCCTCCTTCCCTCCATCGCTCTGCTGCCTCCTTCCCTCCATCCCTCCACTGCTTCCATCCCTCCCCTGCCTCCTTCCCTCCGCTGCCTCCTTCCCTCTGTCCCTCCGCTACCACTGCCTCCTTCTCTCCATCCCTCCATCCCTCCGCTGCCACTGCCTCCATCCCTTCATCCCCCTGCCACTTCCATCCCTCCATCACTGCGCTGCCACTGCCTCCTTCCATCCATCCCTCCTCTGCCTCCTTCCCTCCATCCCTCCGCTGCCACTTCCTCCTTCCCTCCATCCCTCCTCTGCCTCCTTCCCTCCATCCCTCTGCTGCCCCCTTCCCTCCATCCCTCCGCTGCCGCTCCCTCCTTCCCTCCATCCCTCTGCTGCCACTGCCTCGTTCCCTCCATCCCTCCGCTGCATCCTTCCCTTCATCCCTCCGCTGCCACTGCCTCCTTCCCTCCATCCTTCCGCTGCCTCCTTCCCTCCATCCCTCCGCCGCCACTGCCTCACTCCCTCAATCCCTCCTCTCCCTCCTTCCCTCTATCCCTCCGCTGCCACTGCCTCCTTCCTTCTATCCCTCTGCTGCTTCCATCCCTCCATCCCTCCACTGCCACTGCCTCCATCCCTCCGCTACTTCCATCCCTCCGCTGCCACTGCCTCCTTCCCTCCATCCCTCCGCTGCCTCCCTCCCTCCATCCCTCCACTGCCTCCTTCCCTCCATCCCTCCGCTGCCACTGCCTCCTTCCTTCTATCCCTCTGCTGGTTCCTTCCCTCCATCACTCCACTACTTCCATCCCTCCACTGCCACTGCCTCCTTCACTCCCTCCGTCCACTGCCTCCTTCCCTCCATTCCTCCTCTGCCTCCTTCCCTCCATCCCTCAGCTACCACTGCCTCCTTCCCTCCATCCCTCCTGCACTTCCATCCCTCCGCTGCCACTTCCTCCTTCACTCCATCCCTCCTCTGGTGCCATCCCTCCGCTGCCACTGCCTCCTTCCCTCCATCCCTCTGCCGCTTCCATCTCTCCATCCCTCTGCTGCCACTGCCTCCATCCCTCCATCCTTCCGCTGCCTCCTTCCCTCCATGCTTCCGCTGCCAATGCCTCCTTCCCTCTATCACTCCGCTGCCACTGCCTCCATCCTTCCATCCCTCCGCTGCCTCCTTCCCTCCATCCCTCAACGGCAATGCCTCATTCCCTCAATCCCTCCTCCCCCTCCTTCCTTCCATCCCTCCGCTGCCACTGCCCACTTCCCTCTATCCCTCCGCTGCCACTGCCTCCTTCCCGCCATCCCTCCTCCGTCTGCCTCCTTCCCTCTATCCCTCCGCTGCCACTGCCTCCTTCCCTCCATCCCTCCGCTGCCTCCTTCCCTCCATCCCTCCGCTGCCACTGCCTCCTTCCCTCCATCCCTCCGCTGCCTCCTTCCCTCCATCCCTCCGCTGCCACTGCCTCCTTCCCTCCATCCCTCCGCTGCTTCCGCCTCCTTCCCTCCATCCCTCCGCTGCCTCCTTCCCTCCATCCCCCCGCTGCCACTGCTTCCTTCCCTCCATCCCTCCACTGCCTCCTTTCTTCCATCCCTCCATCCCTCCGCTGCCACTGCCTCCTTCCCTCAATCCCTCCATCCCTCCGCTGCCACTCCCTCCTTCCCTCCATCCCTCCGCTGCCTCCTTCCCTCCATCCCTCCGCTGCCGCTGCCTCGTTCCCTCCATCCCTCCGCTGCCTCCTTCCCCTCATCCCTCCGCTGCCACTGCCTCCTACCCTCCATCCTTCCGCTGCCTCCATCCCTCCGCTGCCTCCCTCCCTCCATCCCTCCGCCGCTGCCTCCATCCCTCCACTGCCTCCTTCTCTCCATCCCTCCACTGCCACTGCCTCCTTCCCTCCATCCCTCTGCTACCTCCTTCCCTCCATCCCTCTGCTACCTCCCTCCCTCCATCCCTCCGCTGCCACTGCCTCGTTCCCTCCACCCCTCCACTGCCTCCTTCCCTCCATCCCTCCGCTCCCACTGCCTCCTTCCCTCCATCCCTCCGCTGCCTCCTTGCCTCCTTCCCTCCACTGCCTCCGCCTCCTTTCCTCCATCCCTCCGCTGCCTCCTTCCCTTCATCCCTCCGCTGCCACTGCCTCCTTCCCTCCATCCCTCCGCTGCCTCCTTCCCTCCATCCCTCTGCTGCCACTGCCTCCTTCCCTCCATCCCTCCGCTGCTTCCGCCTCCTTCCCTCCATCCCTCCGCTGCCTCCTTCCCTCCATCCCCCCGCTGCCACTGCTTCCTTCCCTCCATCCCTCCACTGCCTCCTTTCTTCCATCCCTCCATCCCTCCGCTGCCACTGCCTCCTTCCCTCAATCCCTCCATCCCTCCGCTGCCACTCCCTCCTTCCCTCCATCCCTCCGCCTCCTTCCCTCCATCCCTCCGCTGCCTCCTTCCCCTCATCCCTCCGCTGCCACTGCCTCCTACCCTCCATCCTTCTGCTGCCTCCTTCCCTCCACACTTCCGCTGCCTCCATCCCTCCGCTGCCTCCCTCCCTCCATCCCTCCGCCGCTGCCTCCATCCCTCCACTGCCTCCTTCTCTCCATCCCTCCACTGCCACTGCCTCCTTCCCTCCATCCCTCTGCTACCTCCTTCCCTCCATCCCTCCGCTACCTCCCTCCCTCCATCCCTCCGCTGCCACTGCCTCGTTCCCTCCACCCCTCCACTGCCTCCTTCCCTTTATCCCTCCGCTGCCACTGCCTCCTTCCCTCCACTGCCTCCTTCCCTCCATCCCTCCGTTGCCACTGCCTCGTTCCCTCCATCCCTCTGCTGCCTCCTTCCCTTCATCCCTCCGCTGCCACTGCCTCCTTCCCTCCATCCTTCCACTGCCTCCTTCCCTCCATCCCTCCGCTGCCACTGCCTCCTTCCCTCCATCCTTCCACTGCCTCAGTCCCTCAATCCCTCCTCTCCCTCCTTCCTTCCATCCCTCCGTTGCCACTGCCTCCTTTCCTCCATCCCTCCTCTGTCTGCCTCCTTCCCTCTATCCCTCCGCTGCCACTGCCTCCTTCCCTCCATCCCTCTGCTGCCTCCTTTCCTCCATCCCTCCGCTGCCACTGCCTCCTTCCCTCCATCCCTCCGCTGCCTCCTTCCCTCCATCCCTCCGCTGCCACTGCCTCCTTCCCTCCATCCCTCCGCTGCCTCCTTCCCTCCATTCCTCCGCTGCCACTGCCTCCTTCCCTCCGCTGCTTCCGCCTCCTTCCCTCCATCCCTCCGCTGCCTCCTTCCTTCCATCCCCCCGCTGCCACTGCCTCCTTCCCTCCATCCGTCCGCTGCCTCCTTCCCTCCATCCCTCCGCGCTTCCATCCCTCCATCCCTCCTCTGCCACTGCCTCAATCCTTTCATCCCTCCTCTGCCTCCTTCCCTCCATCCCTTCACCGCTTCCATCCCTCCGCTGCCACTGCCTCCTTCCCTCTATCCCTCCGTTGCCTCCTTCCCTCCGCTGCCACTGCCTCCTTCCCTCCATCCCTCCGCTGCTTCCACCTCCTTCCCTCCATCCCTCCGCTGCCTCCTTCCCTCCATCCCTCCGCTGCCTCCTTCCCTCCATCCCTCCGTGCTTCCATTCCTCCATCCCTCCTCTGCCACTTCCTCAATCCTTCCATCCCTTCTTTGCCTCCTTCCCTCCATCCCTTCACCACTTCCATCCCTCTGCTGCCACTGCCTCCTTCCCTCTATCCCTCCGCTGCCACTGCCTCCATCCCACCATCCCTCCACCCCTTCTATCCCTACACTGCCACTGCCTCCCTCCCTCCATCCCTCTGCCGCTTCCATCCTTCCGCTGCCACTGCCTCCATCCCTCCATCCCTCCGCTGCCTCCTTCCCTCTATCCCTCCGCTGCCACTGCCTCCTTCCCTCCATCCCTCCGCCACTTCCATCCCTCCGCTGCCACTGCCTCCTTCCCTCCATCCCTCCGCTGCCTCCTTCCCTCCATCCCTCCGTTGCCACTGCCTCCTTCCCTCCATCCCTCCTCTGTCTGCCTCCTTCCCTCTATCCCTCCGCTGCCACTGCCTCCTTCCCTCCATCCCTCCGCTGCCTCCTTCCCTCCATCCCTCCGCACTTCCATTCCTCCATCCCTCCTCTGCCACTGCCTCAATCCTTCCATCCCTCCTCTGCCTCCTTCCCTCTATCCCTTCACCGCTTCCATCCCTCCGCTGCCACTGCCTCCTTCCTTCTATCCCTCTGCTGCTTCCTTCCCTCCATCACTCCACTACTTCCATCCCTCCACTCCCACTGCCTCCTTCCCTCCATCCCTCCGCCGCTTCCAGCCCTCCCTCCCTCCACTGCCACTGCCTCCTTCACTCCCTCCCTCCACTGCCTCCTTCCCTCCATCCCTTTGCTGCCACTGCCTCCCTCCCTCCATCCCTCCGCTGCCTCCTTCCCTCCATCCCTCCGCTGCCACTGCCTCCTTCCCTCCATCCCTGCGCCGCTTCCATCCCTCCATCCCTCCGTTTCCACTGCCTCCATCCCTCCATCCCTCCGCCGCATCCATCCCTCCATCCCTCCGCTGCCACTGCCTTCTGCCCTCCATCCCTCCGCTGCCACTGCCTCCTTCCCTCCATCCCTCCTGCACTTCCATCCCTCCGCTGCCACTTCCTCCTTCCCTCCATCCCTCCTCTGCTTCCATCCCTCCGCTGCCACTGCCTCCTTCCCTCCATCCCTCTGCCGCTTTCATCTCTCCATCCCTCCGCTGCCACTGCCTCCTTCCCTCCACTGCTTCCATCCCTCCATCCCTCCACTGCCTCCATCCCTCCGCTGCCTCCCTCCCTCCATCCCTCCGCTGCCACTGCCTCATTCCCTCAATCCCTCCTCTCCCTCCTTCCTTCCATCCCTCCGCTGCCACTGCCTCCTTCCTTCTATCCCCCTGCTGCTTCCTTCCCTCCATCACTCCACTTCTTCCATCCCTCCGCTGCCACTGCCTCCTTCCCTCCATCCCTCTGCTGCCACTGCCTCCTTCCCTCCATCTCTCTGCTGCCTTTCACTCATCCCTGCCATGCCAGTGCCTCTTTCCCTTTATCACTCTTCTATCTCTATCTCCTTCCTCCATCCCTGACTCCTTCCCTGCATCCCTCCCCCGATCCCTGACTGCTTCCCTCCATCCTGCATCCCCCCTCCGGTCCCTGACTGATTCCCTCCATCCTGCATCCCCCCTCTGGTCCCTGACTGCTTCCCTCCATCCTGCATCCCCCTCCGGTCCCTGACTGCTTCCCTCCATCCTGCATCCCCCCTCCGGTCCCTGACTGCTTCCCTCCATCCTGCATCCCCCCTCCGGTCCCTGACTGCTTCCCTCCATCCCTGCATCCCTCCCCTGGTCCCTGACTGCTTCCCTCCATCCTGTATCCCTCCTCCGGTCCCTGACTGCTTCCCTCCATCCTGTATCCCTCCTCCGGTCCCTGTTTCCCTCCATCCTGTATCCCCCCTCCAGTCCCTGACTGCTTCCCTCCATCCTGCATCCCCCCTCCGGTCCCTGACTGCTTCCCTCCATCCTGCATCCCCCTCCGGTCCCTGACTGCTTCCCTCCATCCTGCATCCCCCTCCGGTCCCTGACTGCTTCCCTCCATCCTGCATCCCCCTCCGGTCCCTGACTGCTTCCCTCCATCCTGTATCCCTCCTCCGGTCCCTGACTGCTTCCCTCCATCCTGTATCCCTCCTCCGGTCCCTGTTTCCCTCCATCCTGTATCCCCCCTCCAGTCCCTGACTGCTTCCCTCCATCCCTCCCCCGGTCCCTGACTCCTTCACTGCATCCTGGGGTACCTGGCTGAGATGATGACAGCGTCGGCCTCATCCCATTGCAGCCAGGGCAGCCGCTTGAGGCTGTTCTTGGCCAGCAGGAAGAGCCCTGGGAAGACGATGCCCCCAGCCACCAAGGCGTGAAACATCTCTGGTGTGGTGCGGAAGGGGAGGACTCACACAGACCGGGGTGGGGAATTGGGGGGGAATCAGTGGGGCTGGGATCCAACCTTGCTGTAGCTGGATGGGGGACAGGCCTGGGGGCTGCACATGGTAGTGGGGGTGATGGGGGGGGCAGGCAGCGGCTGCTTGGATCCAGGCAGCAGCTCTGAGGTCGGCTGTGACAGAGAGAAAGGGGGGGAGAGGGGAGGGAGAGGAGGGGATGGGAGGAGAGGGGGGAGCAGCTGTCAGGCGCTGGGTGGAGGGACTTAAAGGGACAGCAGCGGAGTGTCCTGTGCCAGAGGATGGAGGGCGGCAGGAAGGGGGGTCACAGCGATCCGTCAGAGGGGCATTGGGAATGGGAAAGGGGGTGCAAAGGATGGATGCCAATGGAAAATGAGAGACTGGAAAGGGAGTGGGAGTGCAGCCAGCAGGGGGTGGATGTGAGGGGCATCAGCAGAGCTGTGGGTGAGGGAGTCCAGGGCTTGGACAGCAGGGGGCTGTGGGTCAGGATTGGGGGGCACTGGCTGAGATGTGGGGTAGGGGAGCCCAGGGCAGGGATAGCAGGGGCTCACATACTAAATTTTCGAGAATCCTGGGGTAAATGCCCCTGGAGTGACACTAATTTACATCGGCTAGGGAACTGGTCCTTTCCCTAACTAATATCCTGCATCAGCTTGGTGCAGCTGTGCCCAGACTGGTTTCAACTGCCTTGCTCTGGACTGAACGGAAACCAGGATTTTAAAAGGGGGTGCTGGGGGGATCAGGCCCCCGGTCATAGCCAGGCTGGGGCAGGGGTGTCGGGGGCCAGGGAAGGGGAATGAACACACACACACCCCACTTTGGTCTAATCCTATAATCCCGCTGGCACAGGCAGAGGCAGGTGGGGATCAAGGTCAAGGCCCAGCTTGAGGGGGTGAGTATTTAAACCCCTTCCTCTCCCTGGGGCACCAGGGCAATCAGCTCAGGGCTAATCCCCCCCAGATGGCAGAGTGTCCCCCCTCTCCCCGTGTGCTAAGCCGGCTGAGCCAGTGACCCTGGAGTCACCTCTGGGGTATAGCGGAGACTTCTGAGCCAGCAGCACCATCTTGTGGCTGAGGGAGAGCCCCCTCTCCAGCACGAGCCGGGGAGAGAACCCAGGAGTCCTGGCTCCCAGCCCCCCTCTCCTCCCAGTGCCGCCGAGAGAGCCCAGGAGTCCGTACTTGGCAGCCACGTAGACGGCTTGCAGCTGGTCCGTGCCCGGGCCCCAGGTGCGGCGCAGCGCCCAGCGCAGGGCGAGGAAGAAGAGGGGGAAGAAGCAGCAGCTGAAGAGGAAGATCAGGGCCATCTGGGAGGAGAAGGAATTTGAGAGCCGTCAGACAGGGGGCGCTGGGGACGCTCTAGCACCCCAGCTGGGGGATTCCCCCTTCCCAGCCCCCCTCCGCACCCTGAGACCTCCCAAATATCAGGGGTCCCCCAGAGCGCAGGGACGTCTGTCATTGGCCTCACAGCTACCCCTCCTCCTGCCCCCCACAACTACCCCCCATGCTCCTCCTCCCCCAACTCTCCCTGCCCCCCACAACAACCTCCCATGCTCCTCCTCCCCCCCAACTCTCCCTGCCCCCCACAACTACCTCTACCATGCTCCTCCTCCCCCAACTCTCCCTGCCCCCCACAACTACCTCTACCATGCTCCTCCTCCCCCAACTCTCCCTACCCCCCACAACTACCCCTCCCATGCTCCTCCTCCCCCACAACTCTCCCTGCCCCCCACAACTACCCCTCCCATGCTCCTCCTCCCCCCACAACTCTCCCTGCCCCCAACTACCCCTCCCATGCTGCTCCTCCCCCACAACTCTCCCTGCCCCCCACAACTACCCCTCCCATGCTCCTCCTCCCCCCACAACTCTCCCTGCCCCCAACTACCCCTCCCATGCTCCTCCTCCCCCACAACTCTCCCTGCCCCCACAACTACCCCTCCCATGCTCCTCCTCCCCCACAACTCTCCCTGCCCCCCACAACTACCCCTCCCATGCTCCTCCTCCCCCCAACTCTCCCTGCCCCCCACAGCTACCCCCCATGCTCCTCCTCCCCCAGATCTACCCCTGCCCCTCCTCTATCCCCTGCTCGCCATCCTATTTGCATATATTTGCATACGTTAAACACCCAGCCCCTCATTGGCTCCTGACTTTGCCCCCCGCTGCCCCTCCCCATGTGCAGGTATTTGCATACACGACACAGGTCGCGGGCAATTGGTGCAGAAATCTGCATCTCATTACCTCACGCTCCTGCCCTGCCTAATTTGCATGTGTCTCCATCGTAGATTTGGGACACTAGCTAATTAGCGTATTTGCATACGCGCCGAAGCTACTAATGACCTAATTTGCATATTATCAATTCCTGCATACTAATTACACGTAGGAGGCACCGCCCACTTCCAGCTATTAAGGGTCTTTCGGCTGAATAATTGTGCGTGTAATTAGCCCGCCCCTAATGAATAATCAATGAGGCGACTCCGGGTGACTCTCCCGTCTGAAGGGACACCTGCCCGCGCCGCCGCCTGCAGTGCGCATGCGCTCCTCCGCCGGGCGGCAAGGGCGCGCGCCCGGAGCTCCAATGTGCATGTGCCTTTGGCGCGGGCTGCAAAGGGCCCGGCGCGGGGGTGCGGAGCAGTTAACGGTCGTTCTGTTCTGAGCATTCCAGTGAGCCCGCGTTCGCGCCGGGCCTTCTGATTGGCTGCGGCGGCGAGCCAATGGAGATCCGCGGAACGGCCGTGTTGCTGGGCAGCGTGGAAGGAAGACGGGGTGAAAGGGAGATTCTGGTTGGCTGTGGGCGAAGGGCACTGGAGGCGTGGAGGAATGGCCGACATTTCCAAGTCACAGGGATGTAATTAACGGGGGGCCATGTACTGGGGCGGGGCCCGGCCAACGAGGGCGGGGCCATGCGTGGAGGAAAGCCGGATAGGCCTGGAGAGTGGGGGGAGAAAATTCTGCACTGTGATTGGTTGGCCCTATTGACCAATCCGAGAGTAGTCAATGTACCCCCCCCGTCTCTGATTGGCTGGATGTTTTGGGCTCGACCCCTCGCTCCAAGGAATAGACCCCCGCCGCCCCACCCCCGGCTCTCTTGGTTCCTGATTGGCTGAGGGCTCTTATCCATTTGGAGATCAGAAGATTCATCTCAGGGCCGAATGCGCAATCCCTGATTGGCTGGGCGGTCAGCCAATTGGCGAATAAGGACTACACGTTGTCTCCTCATGCCTCGGGCTGGGAGCCACTGGCCAATCAGAGCAAAGGAGGTGTCACGTAGTCAGGCCAGTCATGACATGCGGGTGATTGCCACGCCCCATGGTCTCTATGGTTACCAGTAGCCAGCCAGTGAGCTGTCGTGCCTAGGCCCAAGGGGGTGACGGGTCTCTGCGGCCACTTGCAATGGCCTGAGGCCTTCCCACGTGCTCGCCTCTGGCGGGCTGAGGCTATGTCCGGTTCCCATTTACAGGACTTACTTCCGGTGCAAAGGCGGCTCCTCGTGTCGTCACTTCCGGAAGCCCCCGCCTCAGGGCCCTTTAGTTCCTCGTGTGGCCCCGTAGCGCCGCCGGGGCGGGGCGAGGCCAGGCCGCCTGCGCCGTCGCTTATGGCAACAGAGGGACGCGCGCGAGGAGGGCGGGGTGTCGGGGCAGCCGCGACGAGCGGGTGAGCGGCGTGTTCGGGGGACTCATCAATATTCATGAGCTGGTTTGGTGCTAATCAATATTCATGATATTAACGGAGTCGATCGTGGCCTAACTAATATGCATGAGACTTCACTAATAAGGGGCGGGTGTTTTGAATAATTTGCATAATTTGGAATGTCAATTAGGGCGGGGCAAACAGTCTAATATGCACATTAGTTACTATTAATGAAGGCGGTGGGGCCCCAGGCAATGAATATTCATGAGGAGCTGGTCTCTACCAATCATGGGATGGGCCTGAGGGTCATTAATATCAATTAAGCAGATGACTGCATTGTCCTGCAGTACAAGAGTTTGCATGTTAATGAGGGTGAGGCCCAGCCTCCAGCAGGGCTTCACTCGCAGGCGCTGAAGCCCCGCCCCCGAGGGCCGGCTCTGGGTTGAACCGTGGTCAGTAGGTTTCAGAGTGAACCATGTAGGTGGGGGCAGCAACCTGCTGCTCTGGGACCTGCCCAGGGGTTGGGGTTGGGGTTGGGGTGGATTGGTGGGGGCAGTAGGTTGGGGATGGGGGTGAGGTCCAGTGGGGCAGCTTAGGGGAGTGAGTCCTTGCTGGGGTGGCTCTGATCTGTCTATCTTTCTGTCTCAGATGTGGGATCTGGCATCCATGTGGCACCCTAGGAGCGAGCAGAGACCCCAGCCTCTCTGGTGGTTCCCTCAATCCAGGAATGGCTGTAAGTCTCCCCTCCCCCGCTGCCTCCCCCTCCCTGTGTCTCCCCCCAGGCTCTCTGACCTGCTCTCTCCCTGTTGTAGACCCCCACACCGAGCCCCTCCAGCTTCCTCCTCCTGCCCCTCCCAGCCATTGTCTTCATCTCTGTGGCCGCCTACCTGCTCCTCCTGCTCCTCATCCTTGCGCTGCGCCACTGCCTGCTGGTAAGGGGGCACAGATGGGGGGCAGGGGTCTGTAGTGGGGAGGGATATGGTGGAGGGGGAGGCAGGGTGGATATGGGGGGGATATTCAGGGGGTCACAGGTGAGGTGGGCCTAGGGGGTCAGAGCAGGACTGGGCAGGTCAGCTGTGGGGAGGGGGCAAGTTGGCCCTTCTATCTCTCACCCTCCCTCCCCCCAGGCCCGTGGACTCTGCACTGACTGTTGCTGGTGTGAGAAGGGGATGCTGGGGGGGCCCTCCCACTGCTGCCTGGCCTGTGCTGAGGCATGCAACTGTGCCCCTCCCTCCCTCACCCGCTGCCTGGACACCTGCTGTCCCCGACGCCAGGTGAGTGACCCCCAAACCCTTTGGGGTACTGGCCCCATTACATATTCTGGGGCAGGTAGTCCTGTAGATAAATGTCCCTGTGGTGGGTAGTGAGGGTTTACAACTCTCTAGTAAGTAACCTGGGAGCGTAGTCCTGCAGATTAACATGCCCATTAAATATCTTGTGGCGGGTAGTCCTGTGGGCTATCAGCCACTGCTTACCATCACCCTGCAGCTACCTGCCACATAACAGCCACTCTTTAATATCATGGAGCGAGTCAACCTGCAGGTTAACAGCCCCATTTTTCTCTCTTTCTGCAGGGCTGGGAGCTCAGCACCTGCCCCCCTTTCCCTCGCTGCTGCCCCCTCTGCGACTGTGCCTGTGCCTACCAGCCCCCCGACTGCCAGAGCATCAATTGCATCTGCTTTGAGGTCAAACTGCTCTGAGGGGAGCCCCGCCAGGAAAATCAGGGTACTTCCCCATTAGAGACTCTGACTGGCATGTATTCACTACTGCTGGATTGTGGGGATCCCCTGCTCCCCAAGTGGGGTGATCCCTTCCTGATTTTGTTACACAACCCCCAATATTTGTAACTTCCACTTTTATAATAAAGCAGCTTTGAGATACCTCGCCGTGTCTGTCTGCTTTTGGGTGTTGGTGGATCAGAACATCCATGAAAACATTCTGGCCATCAGATTTTCCAGACTGTCTACTGCACTCAGGCCAAATCCGGGAGATATAAGCCATCATGGCTATGCTTGGTCCAGTAACCGCTCCCCCTCAAGTAGCCCTGGAACCCCTCTGTGACGGTTTGGATCACAGACCCCCCCCCCCTTGGGAGCTGCCACTCGATGTGCCAAGACCACTTCTGCCCCTGCTTTCCTGCCCTGGCAGCTTAGGGCTCCAGCACCCTGCCTGGTTTGAGCCAGACCCTCTAGCCTACTGCAAACCCAGACCCAGCTGTGAACCACGTCCCCTGACAGCTGCAGGTTTACCTGAAAGCAGCTCACAGAAGTGTTCTTGTCTTTAGCACTCAGATGCCCAACTCCCAATGGGGTCTAAACCCAAATGAATCCGTTTTACCCTGTATAAAGCTTATGCTGGGTAAACTCATAAATTGTTCCCCCTCTATAACACTGACAGAGAGAGATGCACAGCTGTTTCCCCCCCAGAGTATTAACACATACTCCAGGTTAATTAATAAGTCAAAAGTGATTTTATTAAATACAGAAAGTAGGGTTTAAGTGGTTCCAATTAGTAACAGACAGAACAAAGTCAGTCACCAAGCAAAATAAAATAAAAAACACAAATCTCTGTCTAATCAAACTGAATACAGATAATCCCACCAGTTCCAGATGCTCCCTTTTACAGATTAGTCTCCTTTTAGCCTGGGTCCAGCAATCACTCACACCCCCGGTAGTTACTGTCCTTTGTTCCAGTTGCTTTCAGGTATCTTTGGGGGTGGCGAGGCTCCCTCTTTAGCCAGCTGAAGACAAAATGGAGGGGTCTCTCACGGGCTTAAATAGACTTTCTCCTGTGGGTGGAGACCCCCTCCTCTCTCCTGTACAAAGTTCAGCTACCAAATGGAGTTTTGGAGTCTCCTGGGCAAGTCACATGTCCATGCATGACTGAGTTCCTACCAGCCACGCCACAGTCCTGGGAAAGCCCAGATGTGGATTGGTGTCTCCAAGTTCATTGTTGGCCTAAGCGTTTCCAATGGGGCACTTACTGAGAATAGTCTTTTCTCAGGAACCCAACCAACGGCTTCACTACAGCCTACTTAGAATCAAACAAGTATGCAGCCAATATCCTAACTTCGAATACAACAATGGCACATGACTACAAATAGGATTAATAGATTCAGTAGATCAGAACCTTTACAGAGAGCTGTTACATGGCCTGTGTAGCCTAAAACACAGTCTAGTTATGTTATGTATATTTACATACACCCATAAGCATATTTCTATAAAGCCTTATGGGTGGCACTGTCACACCCTGCCCACCAGCTCCACAACTCCACTATCCCTGTTTTGGGGTGTCTATGCCAGCAGTGCTCAGCTGAGAAGCAAGGGAAGCATTCCCAGTATGGATAAGGCAGCTGAAATGAAACCTCACATTGCTGTTAACGCTGAACCTTACTGATGGCACTGTACAGCTCCAGGCTGAGGCAGCCTGTTTGTGGGAGAAAATGATAGGAGATGAGGGGGATGAGTCCCCACTGCAGGGCAGAAATGTCCTGAAACAGTCACTCCTATCTTGTTAACTCTGAACTCTACTGCTGACCTCCATTAACAGCAGATCATTTAGAAAAACACCCCATCTTGCTTTAAAAAATTGCCAGGGATGGAGAATCCACCACGACTCTTGGGGAATTGTTCCAGTGGTTAAGTCTCCTCACAGACAAATTCAGACTGGAATGACTTTGTAACAAACTTCAGCTGCCACCCACTCGCTCGTGCTAGGCCTCTCCCTGCTGGACTGAAGAGCCTGTTCTTCAATATCTGCTCCCCATGTAGGTGCTTATAGACTGGGATCAAGTCACCCCTTCTCCTTCTCCTTTTTAAGCTAAACAGCTGGCGCTCCTCAACACTAACTGTAAGCAGGTGCTCTGATCCTTTAATCATTCTCATGGCTCTTCTCTGAGCCCTCTCCAACAGTCCTTCTTGTAGCTGGACACAGGATTCCAGCAGCAGCCGCACCAGGGCCACAGCGCAAGGGAAAACTCACCTCTCTGTTCCTGCTCAAGAGTCCCGTGTTTATCAAAGCTGCAGCGTATGTGTCACTGGTTTATTCCTAGTGTGACTATTACTAATCACTGCGGATTGATTTTCTCTGTAGTGGTCGGGGGTTATTATTTCATTCCCTTTGCATTTATAACAGTTGGTTTATTTGGAATTTGTTTTATTTTGATCATTACTGATGGATATTGCAGTGTCTTAGTCTGTAGCCAATTCATTATTTATTAGTACTGAGGATTTATTGTGTCATTGCCAATTTCCTTTTGCTTTATTATAGCTTCGGAGGTGCCCATTTTACGTAGCTCAAGCAGAAGTTTATTTTATTGCTCTATTGTGCGTCTGATGTTATTAGCTGGGGGTTCATTTGAATCAGTCTTTTGTGCTTTACACCAAATGTTGATTATTTTTTGCTGTTATCAATTTCTTTTTATCGGACCTACATGATCTTGTTCCTAATGTATCCGTTTGCATTACTGAGAGTTCTTTGGTCTAAGTTCCAAGGAAGGGGCAGTGAGCTGCTGACCTCTGACGGTTTAAGTTCAAAATGCAGAAACAGAAGAATCCAAACTCAAGTCACTTTTGAAAATCTTTGGAGACATGTATAGATTTACTTTATAATATATATGTATTGCTGTTATGTAATTGTCACCTGTATTTCTATTTATGAGTGTATCGGTTTAGATTTTAGGCTTATATTTTGATATTGTTTTATAGAGCTCATCTGTAAGTATTTTAGCTTGCTATATTTATGTATGTGTTGTTTTTGTGTTACTATACTATTCGTTATAACTATTTTATGTATAAACTTTATATTTATAGATTATATGTATGCTTATATTGATGTATGAATTGTGTTGTTTCTGTATGTACGTTTAGCTTTATATTACATGTTGTTATTTTACAGTGAGGCTTGGAAGGGTTAGATATTTGATGGGTAAACGTTGATTTCACCCTATATACACACAGGGGACAGAACATTTCCATTAATAAAAGTTGCTTGAAAATATACCAGCATCTGATTTAGGGCTCCTGACTTTGTACATGTTCACACATGATGGGGACAAGTTTTAATAGTTATAAAGCTGTAACTTTTTCAATGTCAGAAGCTAGAGTCATTAAAGAATCGGCTCAACCTCACATAATTTCCTGCAACTGAAACTTTAAATTGATAAAAATTGAAAAAAATGCTTACAAATGACCATCAGTATTATCCAGCCAAGTGCTAAATGTAGGGCTCCCGAGGCTGGCGAGATGTATTCTCAGAGTTGTTACAGACGCGTCATTTCACTCCTACTCCCCTTTTGAGAAGCAGTGAGTGTGCGGTGACAGTTGAGCTCGGAGCAGCGGGTCACTGCTGGGCTCCCAATGGCAGGCGCAGACCCGGCCAGGACGGATTGATCAGTAAAGGACTATCGGGTATTGAGCTGTGGCTAATCCACTGGGGGCTATTGGCATTGTTCATCCCAACCGAGCTGAACCTAAACCTAGGCATAAAAACCAACTATTATTACATCGTCATCCAGTCTGGGCTCAGGCAGGAACTGGACAGACCCTGCCCCTCCCCTCGCAGGGCCCATAGAGAATCTAGGAGTCCGGGTTCTGAGACCTCCCACCCCGGACAGAACCCAGGAGTTCTGGCTCCCAGCCCCCCTGCTCTAACCACCAGCCCTCACGCCCCTCACAGGGCCTGGAGAGAACCCAGGAGTCCTGGCTCCCAGCCCCCCTGCTCTAACCACCAGCCCCCACTGCCCTCCCAGAGCCGGGAGAGAACCCAGGAGTCCTGGCTCCCAGCCCCCCCGCTCTAACCCACCAGCCCCCACTCCCCTCCCAGAGCCGGGCAGAGAACCCAGGAGTCCTGGCTCCCAGCCCCCCTGCTCTGACCCACCAGCCCCCACTCCCCTCCCAGAGCCGGGCAGAGAACCCAGGAGTCCTGGCTCCCAGCCCCCCTGCTCTAACCACCAGCCCCCACTCCCCTCCCAGAGCCGGGAGAGAACCCAGGAGTCCTGGCTCCCAGCCCCCCTGCTCTAACCACCAGCCCTCACTCCCCTCCCAGAGCTGGGCAGAGAACCCAGGAGTCCTGGCTCCCAGCCCCCCCCTCCCCTCCCAGAGCCGGGAGAGAACCCAGGAGTCCTGGCTCCCAGCCCCCCCTGCTCTAACCCACCAGCCCCCACTCCGCTCCCAGAGCTGGGAGAGAACCCAGGAGTCCTGGCTCCCAGCCCCCCTCCCCTAGCCGGGCAGAGAACCCAGGAGTCCTGGCTCCGAGACCGCCCCCCGGAGAGAACCCAGGCGTCCTGCCCACCCCCAAGATGGCCGCCAGCCCCTCCTGCCAGCCCCCGCCATGGCGGCCACCGGGGCCTGCGCGTCACTTCCGCTCGCCATGTTGCCGCGGTGACCGGGCTGGGGCTGGAGGAGGCGGATTGGGGGAGGGGCAGCGGCCGGTGCCAGCGGGGCCAAGCCCCGGCGGAGGGCGGTGCGCTGGGGGAGGGGCCAGGGTTTGGGGTTTACAGGCGGGAGGGGCTGCATCGGGGAGGGAGCAGGGTTTGGGGGTGCACAGGCGGGAGGGGCTGCATCGGGGAGGGAGCAGGGTTTGGGGTGCACAGGCGGGAGGGGCTGCATCGGGGAGGGAGCAAGATTTGGGGCGCACAGGCGGGAGGGGCTGCATTCGGGGAGGGAGCAGGGTTTGGGGTGCACAGGCGGGAGGGGCTGCATTCGGGGAGGGAGCAGGGTTTGGGGGTGCACAGGCGGGAGGGGCTGCATCGGGGAGGGAGCAAGATTTGGGGCGCACAGGCGGGAGGGGCTGCATTCGGGGAGGGAGCAGGGTTTGGGGTGCACAGGCGGGAGGGGCTGCATCGGGGAGGGAGCAAGATTTGGGGCGCACAGGCGGGAGGGGCTGCATTCGGGGAGGGAGCAGGATTTGGGGTGCACAGGCGGGAGGGGCTGCATTTGGGGAGGGAGCAGGATTTGGGGTGCACAGGCGGGAGGGGCTGCATTTGGGGAGGGAGCAGGGTTTGGGGTGCACACACGGGAGGGGCTGCATTCGGGGAGGGAGCAGGATTTGGGGTGCACAGGCGGGAGGGGCTGCATTTGGGGAGAGAGCAGGATTTGGGGTGCACAGGCGGGAGGGGCTGCATTCGGGGAGGGAGCAGGATTTGGGGTGCACAGGCGGGAGGGGCTGCATTTGGGGAGGGAGCAGGGTTTGGGGGTGTACAGGCGGGAGGGGCTGCATTCGGGGAGGGAGCAGGGTTTGGGGTGCACACGCGGGAGGGGCTGCATTCGGGGAGGGAGCAGGGTTTGGGGTGCACACACGGGAGGGGCTGCATTTGGGGAGGGGATAGGGTTTGGGGGTGCTCGGCACTGGTGGGCTGCACTGGAGAGGGATTTGGGGTACACAGGACTTGGGGGGACTGCAGAGGGGCAGCGGGTGCCTGGGGAGGGTTTAGAAGGTGCTCAGGAATTTTAGAGTGCTGGGGAGGGATTTTAGGGACGCACAGGAGCAGTTCATTGGAGGACAGGGGCTCCTGGGGCAGAATTTAGGGATGCCCCAGGGTTGGCATTATGTGGGGGGGTCTGCATTGGGGTGGGACAGAATTTAGGAGTGCTTCTCTGGTGGCTGCATTTGGGGGAAGGGCTCTAGGGGGCACCAGAATAGTTTGAGGGGTGCTGCTTGCCAACAAAGTGAGAGGGTTTGGGAGGGAGAAGGGGGGTGAGTGGTAATTTGAGGGGCTGTTTCCTTGCAGGGGAATTCAGGGGGCTCTTAATTTGGGAGCTATATGCCCTGGAGATTTGAGGGGCTGGGGGGTTCCCCTTAAATATGAGGGCTCACCTGTGGATTTGAGGGGGCTGCATCGGAATTGGGGGGTGCCCGTGAAGGAGGAGTCCCCGCTACCCTCCCAGAGCCATGTCTTCTTTCGGGGACTCCAACGAGTGGTACATGGGGTCGCTGAGCCGCCAGCAGGCTGCAGCCTGTCTCCAGGGTCACCGGCCTGGCACCTTCCTGGTGAGAGACAGCTCCACCTGCCCTGGGGACTACGTCCTCTCGGTCAGCGAGAACGCCAAGGTGAGGGGGGCTGGGGAGGGAGGGGGAACCGGCCGCGAAGCCAGTGAGGGGAAGGCATCTGGGAATGGCAGGAGAGGAAGGGACAATGTAGGGGGCAGGAGGAGCATTACCGGGGGAGCCCATGGGTTTTGGGGGAGGAAAAAACCCTAGATCCAGGAAGAACCCAGAAGTCTGGGGGGGTGATAATGGGGGCAGGGGGGCTGGTGAATGTCCAATGTGTAACCCTGTCTGTCTGTCCCTATCTCCACCCCCTTCTCTCCCTGGCCCCCCAACCCCCCCAGGTGTCTCACTACATCATTAACAGCCTGCCGGGCCGTCTGAAGATCGGGGATCAGGAGTTCGAGGGACTCCCAGCACTGCTGGATTTCTACCGGGTGCATTATCTGGACACCACCACACTTGTGGTGCCTGTGTGCCGGGGCCCTGCGTTGCCCGGCCCGGCCCCACCGCCCCCCGCCGAGGGGGCAGGGGACCCAGTGGCACTGGCTGCTGGCCCCGCCCAGGCCTGCGAGTGGGTGCAGGCTCTCTACGACTTTGGCGGCAATGATCAGGAGGACCTGCCCTTCCGCAAGGGGGATCCCCTCCGGGTGCTGGGCAAGCCGGAGGAGCAGTGGTGGACGGCCCAGCGGGTCGATGGGCGGGTGGGCATGATCCCGGTGCCCTATGTCCAGCCCTGGCGCCCCCAGGCCGGCATCCTGCTGGGGCCCTATGCCCACCCAAGTGTAGGTGGCCCCCCGGTGCCCCTGCCCAGCCCCCGCAATGGCCCGGTGGTGGCTAGAGCAGTACAGCGGCGGGTACCCAATGCCTACGACAAGACGGCGCTGGCTTTTGAGGTGAGTGCACAGGGGACCCAGGAGTCTGGGGGTGGCAGGACCTGGATTCCAGGGGACCCAAGTATATGAGGGAATCAGCCCTCGGGATCCGGGTATTCTGGGGGAATGGATCCCAGGGACCCTGCGTCCAGCTGGAGACGGACAGAATTAGTCCCGTCTGATTTGGGGGGATCAAGGCAAGGGAGGGGGAATTGATCTTGCACCCTAGGGGACCCAGGTGTCTGGGAGCATTGGGGGCAGGAGGGAAATTGGTCCTTGATTCTGGGGACCCAGGTGTCGGGAGATAGGGGCAGTAGGGGTGACTAGGGCTGCTCCGGAGAGAAGTTGGACTCAGTGACCTTTGCCCTCTGACCCCCAGGTGGGTGACATCATCACAGTGACGAAGATGAACATCAACGGGCAGTGGGAGGGGCAGCTGAACGGGCGCAGCGGGCACTTCCCCTTCACCCACGTCCAGATCCTCGAACCCCAGAGCCCCAAGGAAGCCAGCTGAGCCCTGCGACCCTTGAACTGTGACCCCAGGCCAGCCAGCTGACCCCGCAACCCCTGAACTCTGACCTGGGGTGGCTGGCTGAGCCCTGTGACCTCTGAACTCAGACCCAGGAAGGCTGACTAAGCCCCATGACCCCAGAAATCTGACCCCAGGTTGGCCAGCTGTGACCTCCTGGTCCCCTGAACCTTGGACAGTTGCAATTTGGCCCTTCTGTTTATGAACTTTGACACTTCATTGGCTACCTGAACTTTGACCTTTTGATTTGTTGTGGGTTGGCCACTTAGTTACAGAGTATTGAACTTTGACCCTTGGCCCCTTGCCTGTGTACTTCAGCCTTTGGCTGATTAACCTTTGACCCTTGGCCACTTGAAGCAGACTTGTGTGTCATTCACCTTTTAATCTCACTACAATCAATATATGACCTTTGAACTCGTAGCCTCTGACCTTTCAGCCCCAGGTTGTTGGCCCTTGGGCCTCCTCTGGCTCTTTGACACCTTGACTTTAACCACTATTACTTCTGCGTCATGACCCCCGATACGCACCCATGGTGTATTTCATGCAGATGCTGTTTGCACGTCAATTAATGTGGGGGGTGGGATCCTGGTTCTGACTGGAGGACCGAGGTCTGGATCCGGGTCCAAATGGCCCTTCCCCATCTCTGAGGTCTGAACACCCCCATGTGTGTGATGCGCCCTGTGTTCCTGCTACATTAAAGCTCCTGGTGAGGACTTTGCCTGAACTCAGCTCCTTGTGGGGCGGGGGATGGGGGCTAGAGCATCACCATGGTATCCCAGATCTTGGCCATGGGCCAGCTGGGGTCAGGAGCATCACCAGGGTAACCTGGATCCCAGCCTGGGATGGGGGGGCCGCTGGGGTCTAGAGTGTCACCAGGGTAACCTGGATCGCAGCCGGGGGGGGGGGGGGCAGCTGGGGTCTAGAGCATCACCAGGGTAACTTGGATCCCAGTCTGGGGGGCCAGCTGGGGTCTACAGCATCACCAAGGTAACCTGGATCCCAGCCAGGGGGGCCAGCTTGGATCTAGAGCATCACCAGGGTAACCTGGATCCCAGCCTGGGGTAGGGAGCCAGCTGGGATCTAGAGCGTCACCAGGGTAACTTGGATCCCAGCCTGGGGTGGGGGGCTGTCATGGTATAATCCCCACTCTGAACCTTAGCGTCCAAAAAGATGGGGTACCAGCATGAATTCCTCTAAGCTTAATTACCAGCTTAGAACCCATAGCGCTGCCACCAACCAGGAATTCCAGTGCCTGGTACACTCTGGTCCCCTCAAAACCTTGCCCGGGGACCCCCAAGACCCAGACCCTCTGGATCTCAACACAAGGAAAGTAAACCCTTTCCCCCACCGTTGCCTCTCCCAGGCTTCCTCTCCCTGGGTTACCCTGGAAGATCACTGTGATCCAAACTCCTTGAATCTTAACACAGAGAGGAAAATTCACCTTTCCCCCTCCCAGACTCTTCCTGAGAGAGAGAGTAATCCTGACACAGAGGGCAGGTCCAGACTAGAGCTTTAAATCGATTTAAACAGCTTTAAATCGATTTAAAGCTGTAACCGTCCACACTACAGAGTACAGTAAATCGATTTTAAGGGTCCCTAAAATCGATTTCTGTACTCCACCTAAACGAGCGGAGTAACCCTAAAATCGATTTTATAAAATCGATTTTATGCTAGTGTGGACGGAAACAGAAGTTAATGGCCTCCGGGAGGTATCCCATAGTGCACCAGTGGCCGCTCTGCACAGGGAAAGGAACTCTACTGCTGGCCAGGTAAACAGGAAAAGCCCCGGGAATTTTGAAATTTCAGTTCCTGTTTGCCCAGCGTGGAGCTCTCAGCAGCAGAGATAACAATGCAATCTCCTGAGAATAGGAAAAGAGCTCCAGCATGGAACACACAGGAGTTACAGGATCTGATAGCAGTATGGGGAGAAGAGTCAGTGCTTTCAGAACTGAGGTCCAGCAGAAGAAATGAGAAAACCTTTGAAAAGATTTCTAATGCCAGGAGACAGAGAGGACACAGCAGAGACTCGTTGCAGTGCAGGGTGAAAGTGAAGGAGCTCAGACAGGCGTATCAGAAGACCAAAGCAGCAAAGGGCAGGTCAGGATCTGGCCCCAAAACATGCCGCTTCTACAAGGAGCTGAACGCAATATTGGGGAACTGTGCAACGACAACCCCCCCCTTGTCTGTGGATTCAGAGGTGGGGGTAGTGATCTCTGCCACTGCCGAAGATTTAGAGGACAGCGAAGATCACGATGAGGACCAAGAGGAGGACGAAACAGCAGAGAGCACAGAGCATTCAATTCCCCCTAACAGCCAGGATCTTTTCCTAACCCTTACAGAAGTACCCTGCCAGCCCTCTCAAGCCAGTAGCACAGAAAATGATGCTGTGGAATTGTCCTCTGGTGAGTGCACTTTTTTTATTAAAAGCGTAGGCTGAATGAATGCAAGCCTTTTTTACTGAGTGATTTGCCATGAGTGCTTGCATGCAGTAGCTGGAATTAGAGTTACTGGAACAGTCTGTTAACATGTCTGGGAACAGAGATGACCATTCATTCCTTTCTTCTGTGCTGAGCCAGTAAATGAAAAACCTTTCCTAAAACAATGACCCAAGTGGTGGTTGTTAGAAAGCTGTTCATTCCTACGGGGTGGTGTCCCCTAGCACTTGGCCAGCATGAATCATCCCTATTAACTGCCATGGCAGAGGGGGGATGGGGTTAGGTAGATGGCATTAAAGCTAACTCCAAAGTGCAGCACAGATGATTGTGGGAGGGAACTTGTATTTCCCTGTGCTGCACCTTTTCCATGGCTTAAGAAAAGAAACCAGTGTTTTTCCTTAAAGCGCTTTGCCTCACTACTGTTCATGCTACCTGATAATAGCAGGGGGTGCAGGGTACTACAAGCCACTGCACGGTTCACTACCAAATAACTTACCATTGTCTCCAGACACGGTCTGTGTGCTCCCCTGACCTGCGGCTGAGCTGAAATCTCAGTCTTCAGCCACAAGCAATAAGTATTAAAAGAATCCTAAGGCGACCTTGTGGTAAAGTTACATGCTCAAGGTACGGTGAATAGCGCAGTTCACTGAGAAAGACTGTATCCATTGTTCTATGAAATGTCTCTTATGATTCTTCTATCACTCTTTCCACCCCCACCCCCCCCCCACAGCTGCACATTTCTCCAGCCTCCCTCTCCCTTCTCCTGTCCGACGGGGAGGTCACATAAGAAGGCTAAGAAAAAAGAGGACGCGTGAGGAGATGTTCACAGAAATTATGGCAGTAACCCGTACTGAGAGAGCTCAGCAGGGGGACTGGAAACAATTGGTCGCAAAGTACAGGGAGGCTGCCAGTCAACGCGAAGACAGGAGGGATGCTAAAAATGATTTCAGGTGGCAGGAAGATCAGCGCTGGCGGGCAGCAACGCTGGATCTTCTTTGTGATCAGACCGACATACTCCGCGATATGCTGGAAGAGCTGCGTGGTCTCAGGTTGCCTCTGCAGCCCATGTATAACCTCCCTCAGTACTCACCCTGTCCCACACCTTCCAGAACCAGGCGTGTAAGAACGCGTGGGGGAAGGCTATCTGCACCAGCCAACTACACCCCTGTGGACAGTCCAACCAGAAGGCTGTGATTACATTGAAAACCCCTTAATGTTATGTTTCTTCCCTCCTGTACTCCTCCCAAACCTCTCCCTTGGCACCATTTACTTACTTTACTCTCAGGACATGCTATGCAAAGGCAGTGTGAGGGTGGGTTGTTAAAGAAATAAAGCATGCAGCTTTGCAAAGCTTCAGGGAAGCTAGTTTGCAGCATCAGGAGTAAACACATGGGAAGGTGGGTAATACAGGGAAAATAAACAAAGCAGTCATACCGTACCATGGTCCATGATAAATCTTGTTATGTCTTCTCTGATGCGCCTTCTTCTTACCAACCTCCCTCCCCCTTCCTCCAAACCTCCCTCACTCCCTTCCCCGGAGTTATGAAATGTCATGCACAGGATTGTAACAGCAAGCATGATGATTGATTGCTGAAAGGGTCTGATTTTTAATAAAGAACTCAATTTCTTTAACAAATACCAGTAACTTTATTGTCAATAAGCAAGCAGTTAAGGAAGGGTGCAGGGAAGCTCGTTTGCAGCAGCCAGAGTCAAGACATGGGGAGGTAGGTAATAACAGGGAAATAAACATACCAATCACACCGTTCCCTGGTCCATGAAGCCACTTCTGGGCTTCCTTAACTGACTTTGTCTTTCCTTCCTACATCCCTCCCTAACCCTAGCCATTTACTATTCTTCTCCCAAAAAAACCCTATTACTGTAATTCTATTCGCAGGCTTCTAAATGCAAGAGGGAGGGTGCGCTGCTTACAGTGACTGTCTTTTAATAAAGAATTCAATGTTTTCCACAGACACAGACGGCTATTTTAATTACCGTAAGCAAGCAGTTGTGGAAGGGTGCAGGGAATGCAGCTTGCAGCAGCAGGACTGAATACATGGGGAGGGTGGTAATCAATGGAAAAGAAACTCAGCATTCAAACTGTACCCTGGCCCATGAGGAAGCTACTTTTCAGGGCTTCTCTGATGCGCACAGCATCCTGGTGTGATCTTCTAATTGCCCTGGTGTCTGGCT
The DNA here is from genome assembly GCF_007399415.2 of Gopherus evgoodei. Lineage (NCBI taxonomy): Eukaryota > Metazoa > Chordata > Testudines > Testudinidae > Gopherus > Gopherus evgoodei. The sequence goes on along the minus strand of NW_022059816.1, from coordinate 43,660 downwards.
GCGCATAATCAGCGGCCAGGTGGTTTGCCTCAGCCTCCCACCCCGCTATAAAGGTCTCCCCCTTACTCTCACAGAGATTGTGGAGCACACAACAAGCAGCAATGACAAAGGGGATATTGGTTTGGCTAAGATCTGAGCGAGTAAGAAGCGTTCGCCATCTTCCCTTCAATCTGCCAAATGCACATTCTACCACCATTCTGCACTTGCTCAGCCTGTAATTAAACAACTCCTGAGCACTGTCAAGGCTGCCTGTGTATGGCTTCATTAGCCAGGGCATCAAGGGGTAGGCTGGGTCCCCAAGGATAACTATAGGCATTTCAACATCTCCAACTGTTATTCTCTGGTCAGGGAAGTAGGTCCCTTGCTGCAGCCGTTTAAACAGTGTAGTGCTTCTGAAGACACGTGCGTCATGAACCCTTCCTGGCCATCCCACGTGGATGTTGGTGAAACGTCCCTTGTGATCCACCAGGGCTTGCAGCACCATTGAAAAGTACCCCTTGCGGTTTATGTACTGGGCGCCCTGGTGCTCCGGTGCCAAGATAGGGATATGGGTTCCATCTATGGCCCCCCCACAGTTAGGGAATCCCATTGCAGCAAAGCCATCCACAATGGCCTGCACGTTTCCCAGAGTCACAACCTTTCGAAGCAGCAGCTTAATGATTGCTTTGGATACTTCCAGCACAGCAGCCCCCACAGTAGATTTTCCCACTCCAAATTGATTACCGACTGACCGGTAGCTGTCTGGCGTTGCAAGCTTCCAGATGGCTATTGCCACTCGCTTTTCCACTGTGAGGGCTGGTCTCATCCTGGTATTATGCCGTTTCAGGACAGGAGAAAGCGAGTCACAAAGTTCAAAGAAAGTGCTCTTACGCATGCGAAAGTTCCGCAGCCACTGCGAATCGTCCCACACCTGCAGGACTATGCGGTCCCACCAGTCAGTGCTTGTTTCCCATGCCCAAAAGCGGCGTGGAACGGGTAGAACCTCCCCCAAAACCGTCAGGAGCTCCAAAGTTCAGGGGCCCGGGGTGTCGGAAATCTCGTTCTCCAAGTCCTCATCACTGTCGTCCCCGCAGTCAAGCATTCTCTCTTGCATTTCTGACTCATGGTTCAGCATGGATAGCATGAGAATGCGTGAACTATTTACAGCATTCGCGATCAAGGATAAGAGCACTCCTGGATCCATGCTTGCTGCAAAATGGCGTTTTCTCACTGCAGCCAGTAAAAACCGCGCGAAGTGACTGTGTTCCGCTGACAGGAAGGGAGGGGGTGAGGCTGTACCCAGAACCACCCACGACGGGGATTTTGGCCCCATCATGCACTGGGGTAGTAACCCATAATTCCAAAGGCCAGGGACCCATGCAGGAACTGTGGGATAGGTACCCAGAGTGCAACGCTCAGGGAAAAGATGGACGCCAGGGAACATGGACGCTCAACATCGATGTAAGTAGCCCTAGTGTGGACGCGCAAAATCGATTTTATAAAGCCTGCTTTATAAAATCGATTTTAATAACATCGATTTTACCCTGTAGTGTGGACGTGGGCAGAGAGAAATCAGCCTCTCTCTCCCTCTTCCCTCCTTTCTCCCCACCAATTCCCTGGTGAATCCAGACCCAGTCCCCTGGGGTCTCACTAGAATAAAAAACCAATCAGGTTCTTAAACAAGAAACTTTTAATTAAAGAGAGAAAAACAGTAAAAATTATCTTTGTAAATTTAAAATGGAATAGGTACAGGGTCTTTCAGCTATAGACACTGGGAATACCCTCCCAGCCTAAGGATACAAGTACAAATTAAAATCTTTTCAGCAAAATACCAATTTGAACTCCTTCCAGCTAAATACACGTTTGCAAAATAAGAAAACAACCATAAGCCTAACTCGCCTTATCTACCTAGTACTCACTATTCCGAATTTACAAGAGCCTGTATCAGAGAGATTGGAGAGAAACCTGGGTGCACGTCTGATCCCTCTGAGCCCCCAGAGTGAACCACCACCAAAACTAACAGCACACACAGAAACTTCCCTCCCTCAAGATTTGAAAGTCTCCTGTCCCCTGATTGCTCCTCTGGTCAGGTGACAGCCAGGCTCACTGTTCTTGTTAACCCTTTACAGTCAGAGATATAAAGTACTTCTGTGCTATTAACTTTTCTTATCTGTTTATGACAGGGGCCAGCTGGGGTCTAGAGTGTCACCAGGGTAACCTGGATCCCAGCTGGGGAGGGGGAGGGCTAGCTGGGATCTAGAGCGTCACCAGGGTAACCTGGATCCCAGCCGGGGGGGCCAGCTGGGGTCTAGAGCAGTGGTTCTTAACCTGGGTGCAGGCACCCCCTGGCGGTGTGAGACAGGCCAGATTTTGTTAGAAGGTGAGTCATCGAAAACAAATGAAGCACAGGCACATAAGTACACCTACTTAGTTTCATCAAAACCTCTGTATTTATTAACATGATACATTTTTAATGATTCCTGCGTTAAATTTTAACTGCAACATTAAAATAAATATTTCGTTCTCTCTCATTCATTATATAGTTAGGGTCCAGGTAGGTTTAAAGGACTGACCTACTTCAACGATTTTTGATACGGGGCGTGAGAATCTAGTTTGAGAACCAAAGGGGTGCAGGCTGCAGTAACGGTTAAGAACCACTGGTCTAGAGCATCACCACGGTAACTTGGATCCCAGCCTGCAGGGGGGGGGGCAGCTGGGGTCTAGAGCATCACCAGGGTAACTTGGATCCCAGCCTGCAGGGGGGGGGCAGCTGGGGTCTAGAGCATCACCAGGGTAACTTGGATCCCAGCCTGCAGGGGGGGGGGCAGCTGGGGTCTAGAGCATCACCAGGGTAACTTGGATCCCAGCCTGCAGGGGGGGGCAGCTGGGGTCTAGAGCATCACCAGAGTAACTTGGATCCCAGCGGAAGAGGACAGCTGGGGTCTAGAAGGTTTCACATGGAGACCCAACTGGGGCCTGCCCTGGGGCTCATTTGTTCTCGGGGTGACCCCAAGTTCTGCCCCCCAACCATGGGAAGGGGACGGGGTCAATAGGAGGGAAGGAAGCAGGGGCCTGAGTGAGGGTTGGAGGGACATGGAGAGGGGGTTACACTCCCAGCCCCACTGGCTCCCCCTCCCCCTTTTGATACCCCCATCATTGGACCCACATCACCAGGGGCTCCTGCCTTTATTGGGGGGGGGGGACCTCAACCACCCATCTGTTTCCCAGGAGTCAGTACTGGGGGAGGGACCAGCCCTGGGGCCAGCAGGGGGCACCAGGAGTTGTGGATTCGGGGGGCAAAGACAAGGTCCAGTTGCCTCCCCAAAGGAGGGAAATAAACCTTGGGAAAGGGGAATCAGGGGGGCCTGGGCTTTGGGGGGTTGTCAAGGTTCCTTCCCCACTCTGAACTTTAGGGTACAGACAGATGTGGGGACCTGCATGGACACTTCTAAGCTTAATTACTAGCTTAGATCTGGTACACTGCCACCAGCCAGAAATTCCAGTGTCTGGAGCACTCTCTGTCCCCCCAAAACTCTCCCCTCCCTGGGTGGCCTGGAGGGACTTCACCAATTCCCTGGTGAACACAGATACAAATCCCTTGGATCTTAAAACAAGGAGAAATTAGCCATCCCCCTCCTCTCCCCCCACCAATCCCTGGTGAGTCCAGACCCAATCCCCTTGGATCTTAAAACAAGGAAAAATCAATAAGGTTCTTAAAAAGAAAACTTTTACTTAAAGAAAGAAAAGTAAAAATCATCTCTGTAAAATCAGGATGGAAAATACTTTACAGGGTACTCAGATTCATATAGCCCAGAGGAACCCCCTCTAGCCTTAGGTTCAAAGTTATAGCAAACAGAGGTAAAATCCTCTCAGCAAAAAAGGAACATTTACAAGTTGAGAAAACAAAAATCAGACTAACACGCCTTGCCTGGCTGTTACTTGCAAGTTTGAAACATGAGAGACTGAATCAGAAAGATTTGGAGAGCCTGGACTGATGTCTGGTCCCTCTTAGTCCCAAGAGCGAACAACCCGCAAACAAAGAGCACAAACAAAGACTTCCCCCCCACCAAGATTTGAAAGTATCTTGTCCCCCTATTGGTCCTCTGGTCAGGTGTCAGCCAGGTTCACTGAGCTTCTTAACCCTTTACAGGTAAAAGAGACATTAACCCTTAACCGTCTGTTTATGACACACACCCCAAATCTCAGACAGTGTGGAACCACACTGGCGGTGATTTCTTTCTAGAACTTTAGAATAAACAGATTAATAAAACACATGCACCTTTACATATACTACTAATCATGTAAAACTACAAGATTTTTTACATTCCGAGGACAATTTAACTAGTTAACTCCAGGAAACTTTCACGGGAGAGTGCATCAGCTACTTTGTTAGAAGCTCCTGAAATGTGTTGAATTTCAAAATTAAAATCTTGGAGAGCTAAACTCCATCAAAGCAGCAAAGAATCCTGTGGCACCTTATAGACTAACAGACGTTTTTGGAGCATGAGCTTTTGTGGGTGAATACCCACTTCATCAGATGCATGACATGCATCTGACGAAGTGGGTATTCACCCACGAAAGCTCATGCTCCAAAAACGTCTGTCAGTCTATAAGGTGCCACAGGATTCTTTGCTGCTTTTACAGATCCAGACTAACACGGCTACCCCTCTGATGCTTTGATGGAAAGTAGTTTTTTGTTGTTTCCCTTGGCAGTATGAAGCCACTTTATCGCAGAATGGTCAGTTTGTAGCTGGAAATGCCATCCCCAAACATATGGGCGTAGCTTTTCCAGGGCATACACAATGGCGTAGCATTCTTTTTCACTGATTGACCAGTGGCTTTCCCTCTCAGACAGTTTCTTGCTGAGAAACACGACAGGATGAAATTCTTGATCCGTTCCTTCCTGCATTAAAACTGCTCCTACACCACACTCAGATGCATCTGTGGTTACTAGGAATGGTTTGTCACAGTCGGAGGCCCTTAGCACAGGGTCAGACATGAGTGTTGCCTTAAGCTGGTTAAAGGCCTTCTGACACTCATCAGTCCACTTAACTGCATTTGGCTGTGTTTTTTTGGTCAGGTCTGTTAGTGGGGCAGTGATTTGGCTGTAGTGTGGTACAAATTGCCTGTAATATCTGGCCAAGCCTAAGAAGGATTGGACCCAGGGCCAGCGCTACCATATAGGTGACCTAGGCAATGGCCTAGGGTGCCAGAATTTTGGGGGGGCGCTATTTTGCCGGGGGGGGCGGCATGCGGGTCCAGTGGACCTACCGCAGTCATGCCGGCGGACGGTCCGCTGCTGGAAAGGCTCAGGTGGAGCTGCCGCAGTCATGCTGGTGGACGGTGAGCTGGTCTAAAGGCTCCGGCGGACCTACCACACTCATGCCTACGGCAGGTCCACCGGACCGCATAATGGCATCACTGCGATAGGTCCACTGGACCTGCGGGGGGTGGCGAAATGGCTGTTCGCCTAGGGAGTCAGAAACCCTGGCGCTGCTCCTGATTGGACCTATTTCTTGGACTTTGGGACAGGCCACTTTTGGATAGCATCCACCTTGGCCTGTTGGGGGTTTATGGTTCCTTGACCCACCTGGTGTCCCAGGTAAGTCACTCTGTTTTGGCCTGTTTGACACTTTTTAGCCTTAACAGTTAGTCCTGCCTGCCTGATGCGCTCAAAGACCTTTTCCAGGTACTCTAGGTGTTCTGCCCTTTAATCAGAAAAAATGGCCACATCATCGAGGTAGGCAACTGCAGATTCTCCCAATCCTGCTAGGAGACCATCTACAAGTCTTTGGAAGGTGGCGGGTGCATTTCGCAGCCCGAAAAGAAGCACATTAAATTCATACACCCCCACATGGGTGATGAAGGCTGACCTTTCTTTGGTGGGTTCATCTAGCGGTACTTGCCAGTACCCCTTGGTTAAGTCTAATGTAGAGATGAACTGGGCACGTCCCAACTTTTCCAATAGCTCATCGGTGTGTGGCATTGGATAGTTGTCTAGACGAGTTACCGCATTTAGCTTACGGTAGTCCACGCAAAAGCGTATTTCCCCATCTGGTTTGGGTACCAGAACCACTGGAGATGCCCATGCACTGGTAGATGAGGGGATTATACCCATCTGTAGCATGTTCTGGATCTCCCATTCTATAGCAGCTTGGGCATGAGGAGACACCCGGTAGGGTGGTGTTCTAATGGGGTGAACATTACCTGTGTCAATGGAGTGGTATGCCCGTTCAGTCCGTCCTGGGGTGGCTGAGAACAATGGGGCGAAGCTAGTGCACAGCTCCTTGATTTGTCGCCGCTGCAGACGTTCCAAGGTTGTGGAGAGGTTCACTTCTTCCACGCCACTGTCACTTTTTCCATCGTAGAGACACTTTCAGGCCACTCAGCATCATCTCCTCCCTGGGCTATAAACTGACAAACCTTTAAGTCTCTGGAATAAAAGGGCTTGAGAGAATTAACATGGTAAACTCTAGGTTTTAGTGAGGAATTGGGAAATGCTATGAGATAGTTAACAGCTCCTAGGCGCTCTTGGACCATGAAGGGCCCTTCCCATGATGCTTCCATCTTATGGGCCTGTTGTGCCTTCAAGACCATAACCTGGTCTCCTACCTTGAAGGAACGTTCTCTGATATGTCTGTCATACCAGGCCTTTTGCTCTTCCTGAGCATTCTTTAGGCTTTCTCTTAGCAAGGGCTAAAGAGTGTCGGAGGGTGCTTTGTAGGTTGCTTACAAAGTCCTAGAATGTTAGTTCCTGGAGAAGGCGTAAACCCCTCCCATTGCTGCTTCACCAACTGTAATGGCCCCTTAACCTCGTGGCCATACACAAGTTCAAACGGTGAAAACCCTAAACTGGGATGTGGTACAGCCCTGTAGGCAAACAGCAACTGCTGCAACACTAGGTCCCAGTCATTGGAGTGTTCATTTACGAATTTACGTATCATGGCCCCCAAAGTTCCATTAAACCTTTCCACCAGGCCATTGCTTTGATGGTGGTACGGGGTGGCAACCAAGTGATTCACCCCATGAGCTTCCCACAGATTTTTCATGGTCCCTGCCAGGAAATAAGTTCCCGAATCAGTAAGGATGTCGGAGGGCCAACCTACCCTGGCAAAAATGTCTGTTAAGGCCTGGCACATAGTTTTAGCCCTGGTGTTGCTTAGAGCTACTGCTTCCGGCCATCGGGTAACAAAATCCATGAAAGTCAGTACGTACTGCATTCCTCTGGGCATCTTTCTTGGGAAAGGGCCCAGAACATCCACAGCTACTCACTGAAATGGGACCTCAGTTACGGAGAGTGGCTGGAGAGGGGCTTTGACCTGGTCTTGGGGCTTTCCCAGTCGTTGGCACACCTCACAAGACCAGACATAATTAGCAACGTCCTTGCCCATCCCCTCCCAGTGGAAAGACTTCCCCAACCGGTCCTTGGTTCTGTTCACCCCAGAATGGCCACTGGGATGATCATGGGATAAGCTTAAGAGCTTTACCCAGTACTTAGTTGGAACCAACAACTGTCTTTGAGGATGCCAGTCTTCCTGGTGTCCACCAGAAAGAGTCTCCTTGTATAAAAGTCCTTGTTCTACAACAAACCGGGATCGGTTAGAAGAGGTGAAGGGCAGTGGGGTGCTCCGTGCCACCACCCAAGCTTTCTGCAGGCTGTCATCTGCTTCCTGCTCAGTCTGGGACTGTTCCCTTGAGGATGGCGACACCAGTTCCTCCTTAGACTGTGGACTTGGGCTTGGTCCCTCTGGAAGCGATGTAGGTGCTGGGGTTGTTTTCGTGGCTGGTGAACCGCTCTCCGCTGGTGCACCTGAGGGTATTTCAGGCTCTGGCTGAGCCTCTTGGGTGTGGTTGTCTGCTGCTTCTGCCAGTTCAGGCTCGCTGGTGCCCTCTGGCATTGGGGTTGAAGATGGGTTTGCAAGTGCTGGCGTCAGTCCTGGCAACGGTTCTGGTGCTGGTTGCTTTTCCAGGTCCGGGTCTGGGACTGGAGGTACTGTGGCTGTTTCAGTCGTTGGCAAGGGATCCTGGTCCACTACCTCTGTCTGGGTCTCTGGTAACACAGACGGGGCCCTTGTGAACAGCTCAGGAACAGGGATGGGTGTGGAAGCTTGCCTGGCTTGGCTGCGTGTGACCATTCCCACCCTCTCGGCCAGCTTCACATGGTTGGCCAAGTCTTCCCCCAGCAGCATGGGGATGGGATAATTGTCATAGACTGCAAATGTCCACATTCCTGACCAGCCCTTGTACTGGACAGGCAGTTCAGCTGTAGGCAAGTCTACAGATTTGGACATGAAGAGGTAAATTGTCACTTGGGCCTCTGGGTTGATGAATTTGGGGTCCACTAAGGATTGGTGGATAGCTGACACTTGTGCCCCCGTGTCTCTCCACGCGATAACCTTCTTTCCGCCCATTCTCAAGTTTTCCCTTCGCTCTGGGGGTATCTGAGAGGCATCTGGGCCTGGGGATCTTTGGTGTGATGGTGGTGTAATGAACTGCACTCGGTTGGGGTTCTTGGGGCAGTTGGCCTTTATATGTCCCAGTTCATTACATTTAAAGCATCGCCCAGCTGACTGGTCACTGGGCCGAGGTGGGTTGCTGGAGACTGGTGAGGTGGGACAATAGGATGTCTCGCGCTTTCCTTGGGTTGTAGGTGGGGTCTTGGGTTGCCCCCAGTGATAGGGTTTATTTTCTATTTGCCCCCTGTGATATTCACTCCCCTTGCTAGTAGCTTTTTTCTTTTCTGCCACTCCCACCCATCTGGCTCCAATCTCCCCCGCCTCGGTTACAGTTTTGGGCGTCCCATCTAGGATGTACCTTTCTGTTTCCTCAGGAACACCCTCTAAGAACTGCTCCATTTGCATTAGGAGGGACAGCTCTTCCAGAGAGTTAGCACTTGCTCCTGATATCCAGGCCTCCCAATTCTTTCCAATGTGGTAGGCGTGTCGGGTAAGTGACACATCTGCTTTCTACCTTGGAGCTCTGAACCGCCGACGGGCATGCTCAGGTGTTAGCCCCATTCTGATTCTGGCCTTGGTTTGAAAAAGTTTATAGTTGTTCATGTGTTCCTTAGGCATTTCAGCCGTCACCTCTGCTAAGGGTCCGCTGAGCTGTGGCCTCAGCTCTATCATGTACTGGTCTGTAGAGATGCTGTACCCATGGCAGGCCCTTTCAAAATTTTCTAAGAAGGCCTCAGTATCATCACCTGCCTTGTAGGTGGGGAATTTTCTGGGATGGGAAACAGTACCTGGAGAAGGGTTGTTAGGGTTGGCTGGTACATCTGGCTTAGCCCTTGCTAATTCCAGCGCCTGCTTATGGGCCTCCCTCTGGATCTCCATCTCTTTTTGTTTTATTTCCATCTCTTTTTCTCTCTCCTCCATCTCTTTTTGTTTCACTTCCATAGCTCTTTTGTGGGCAGCCTCTTCTCTGGCTATTTCTAATTGTTTTCGTTCCATCCGTCTCTTATGTTCATTGTCTTTCTCTGTTGCTTCCAGCCTGGCCAGCTCTAGTTTGTTAGTTGCTCCACTGATTCTCATTTTCCTACTTTCTTGTGCTGGCCACACCCCTCTGCAGCGCACTGAAACCTGGGAGGCACTCCGCTCAGAGCTGCTTGGTTAACAGAGATTTTCTAAGTAGCTATACCCGAGCGGGAGAAAGAAAGAAAACAATTCAGCTTGTGAATTCCTTTTGCTGGCTGCTTGCTCACAGCTTGAAGCCTCCTCTTAACAAAGACCCTTGTTAAAAAACTTAACACCTCTGCCCTCAGGCTGCTTTCCAGGCAGCTAGAAAGGAGGGGGGAAAAATCCTACTGGCTTTTGGTTCCTAAAAAATCCCATCTCTGCTACCATGTCAAGGTTCCTTTGCCACTCTGAACTTTAGGGTACAGATGTGGGGACCTGCATGGACACTTCTAAGCTTAATTACTAGCTTAGATCTGGTAACGCTGCCACCATCTAGAATTCCAGTGTCTGGAACACTTTCTGTCCCCCAAAAACTTTCCCCTCCCTGGGTTGCCTTGAGGGACTTCACCAATTCCCTGGTGAACACAGATACAAATCCCTCGGATCTTAAAACAAGGAGAAATTAACCATCCTCCCTCCTTCCCCCCCACCAGTCCCTGGTGAGTCCAGATCCAATCCCCTTGGATCTTAAAACAAGGAAAAATCAATAAGGTTCTTAAAAAGAAAGCAAAGTAAAAATCATCTCTGTAAAATCAGGATGGAAAATACTTTACAGGGTACTCAGATTCATACAGCCCAGAGGAACCCCCTCTAGCCTTAGGTTCAAAGTTATAGCAAACAGAGGTAAAATCCTCTCAGCAAAAAGGAACATTTATAAGATGAGAAAACAAAAATCAGACTAACACACCTTGCCTGGCTGTTACTTGCAAGTTTGAAACATGAGAGACTGGTTCAGAAAGATTTGGAGAGCCTGGATTGATGTCTGGTCCCTCTTAGTCCCAAGAGCGAACAACCCGCAAACAAAGAGCACAAACAAAGACTTCCCCCCACCAAGATTTGAAAGTATCTTGTCCCCCTATTGGTCCCCTGGTCAGGTGTCAGCCAGGTTTCCTGAGCTTCTTAACCCTTTACAGGTCAAAGAGACATTAACCCTTAACCATCTGTTTATGATGGGTGCAGAGGACTCAGACATTGGGGGGCTGTGGGGGCTTTGAGGGGTTCAGGGTTGGGGGGATCAGTGTTGGCAGGGGAAGTGGGGTGTCTGGGGGGCTGCAAGAGGTGGGGGTGCTGGCTGCTGGATCCCCCCCCATGACTCAGCTACGAGTGCCTGGGCATTTCACATTCCCAGGCTGGGGTATTTCTATTTTTAGCCACCTCAGCAAAAGGCCAGGGGTCAGGGAAAAGGTTACCCCGCCCCCCAGCCTGTTATCGCCCCACGGTCCCTTGGCACCCCAGTCACCCAGCACCGCCCGGAGCTGCCGTGTGCCACCAGAGACACCTGCCAGACTCCTGCTTTCGGTGAGAGCGATGGGGAGCAAGGGGGTGTCTGGGGGGGGACTGGTCTGGGTAGGGAGGGGAGTTTATGGGGGACTGGGGGAGGGAGCTGGTTGGGAGACTGGGGGATTATTGGGCACTGGGGGGTGTCGGGGATGGGCCGGGGGTGATTGGGCACTGGGGGGCGTCAGGGGGGTTATTAGGGACTTGGATGGGCTGGGGGTGATTGGGCACTGGAGGGTGTCGGGTGAGCTGGGGGTGACTGAGCACTGGGGGGTATCTGGGATGTGCCGGGGGTGATTGGGCACTGGGGGGTGTCAGGGAGTGATTGGGCACTTGGGGGTGTCAGGGATGGGCCGGGGGTGATTGGGCACTGGAGGGTATTGGGGGGTGATTGGAAGCTGGGGGGGAGTCTGAGGTAGGCTGGGAGGGTTTGGGCACTGGGGGGTGTCTGGGGAGTGATTGGGCACTTGGGGGTGTCAGGGATGGGCCGGGGGTGATTGGGCACTGGAGGGTATTGGGGGGTGATTGGAAGCTGGGGGGAGTCTGAGGTAGGCTGGGGGGGTTTGGGCACTGGGGGGTGTCTGGGGAGTGATTGGGCACTGGGGGGTGTCAGGGGGGTTATTAGGGACTTGGATGGGCTGGGGGTGATTGGGCACTGGAGGGTGTCGGGTGAGCTGGGGGTGACTGGGCACTGGGGGGTATCTGGGATGTGCTGGGGGTGATTGGGCACTGGGAGGTGACTGGGGGGTGATTGGGCACTGGGGGGTGTCTGGGGTGGGCTGGGGGTGATTGGGCACTGGGGGATGTCTGGGGGGTGATTGGGCACTGGGGGGTATCTGGGATGGGCTGGGGGTGATTGGGCACTGGGGGGTGTCTGGGGGAGGGGGATGCAGTAGGGAGGCTGGGGGTGGGGGGATGGGGTAAGGGACATGGGGCAGAGCAGCACAGGAGGGTAATAGTGGGAGGGGGAGGGACTCTGGATGGAGGGGGCGGTCACGTGGGGGGAATGACATTTCTAAGGCTGCAGCTGCGCCCTGGGTGGAATGTGCGGGGGGGGAACTCTCAGGGGAATCAGGTGGGGGGGGCTCTCCCAGGCATCAGGTCCCCGTGCAGCCCCCAGCTGCAGGCTGCCACCCTGAACTGTGCGGGGAGGGGGCTCACCATGGTGATGGGGAAAGGATTTGGGAGGCCCAGATTGGGCACCCAGCCCCCTTTCCCCACTGGTACGTGCTGAGCAGCACAAGAGCCCCCGCTCCGTCCACCCCCCATGATGACTGAGCAGTTCCACTATAATCACCAGAAGCTGAGAAATCCCCTCCCCCAGGCCTGGCTTGGCTGGCAGGGGCTGCGGGTCGGGAGTGAGGGGCACCGGCAGATCTGGGGCTGAGGCTGGGCTAGCAGGGGCTCCGGGTTGGGAGTGAGGGGCACCAGCAGAGAGGGGGTGAGTCAAGGCTGGGCTAGCAGGGGCTGCGGGTCGGGAGTGAGGGGCACCGGCAGAGCTGGGGGGGCAGGGCTGGGCTGGCAGGGGCTGCGGGTCGGGAGTGAGGGGCACCGGCAGAGCTGGGGGGGCAGGGCTGGGCTGGCAGGGGCTGCGGGTCGGGAGTGAGGTCAGATCATCTGTCATTTCTGCAGCCTCGCTCTCCCCTCCTCAGATGCCACCTGATACCCGCCCAGAGCCCCAGCCTTGGCCAAGGAGCCCCCACCCCCAGGCCTGGGCTGTCCCCCCCGCCACACACACATTCCTGTGCTCTCCTTACCCCACTGGCTCCTTTGTGCCCCAGACATCAGGGCCTGTCTTCCCTCTCCCCCCGGCCTGCAGCTGCAGTTGTGGGTTCCTGGCCTGGGAGAGCTGCCCAGGGGTCCTCCCCCGCTGGGGCTCCCCGCACCCAGGGTGAGCTTGGCACGAGGGGGCTGCTGCTTTGCCCGCGGAGATTGACACCAGCCGCTCCGTGCACAAGCCTCCAGATTTTGCCCAGACCTGGCACTGCCCAGCTGGGCATGGGGAGCCTCCCTGGCCCTCGGGTTTCAAGCCTTAGGCAGGTCCCAGCTTATACTACTGACCCCACAACCAGGCAGCATCCTGGCACCAGAAGGGTTAACTCCCCCCCCCCCCATCGAGAGACCCAAAAATAGCTCCTTGCCCTTCAGAGGGGACATGTGAGCGACGGAGGGGGGGCAGGAGGGGATCTGGTGTCTGGAGAAAGGTCAGAGCTGGAAGCAGAAATGGTGGGGGTAGATGCAGAGGAGGAGCATGCATGGCAGGGAGGAGGGTACCCAGTGATCCCCCTCTCAGAGCCTCCTGTGTAACCCCCAGACCGGATGGGCGTGCCGAAAACCCCACACCCCAGCTGGGGCAGAGATTTTGAGGGGGGATTTGGAGGAATGGCTGGGGGTGTCTGTGGGAAGGAGGGAATTGGGGGCCTTGGTAGTAGGGATTGGGGGGGCTGGTTCCAGCCGCTGCAGGGACTGTGCTTTGGCTTCCACAGCCCCAAATCTGCCTCAGTCCCCCGGACCCCTTTAGCCCCTCCAGGCCCCCACAAATGCACTGTTCCCCTATAGGCCCTGCCTCCCTCCCAGAATGCACTGCATCCTTCCACCCTGCCCCTCCCCTCGGTGTCCCCCCTTTCCCCGGGCGGGGCAGGATGGGTGGGGGGTGAATCAGCATTTTTCCCTGGGGGAAATTTCCCCAGACACACACACACCCCGCCCGGGGTGAGTCAATGGGGATTTCAGAAGGGGGGGGCAGAGAGGATGCTTGGGGAAGGGGAGCTGGGGCAGGGTGGAGATGGGGAGGGGACATGGGGTGCGGGAGCAGGGGAAGGGGCAGGGGGAAGGGGGCAGTTTAGGGGAGCCGAGGGTGTCTCCTGACCCCCGCACCCCCTATTTAGGAAGCTGTGGCCCTTTAAGCGCTTGGCCCCGCCCCTTCCCTGTTTCCGCCCGCAGGTCTGTGACGTTCCAGTTCGGAACTCGGAGACTGGGAGAGTTCGAAGCCCCCCCAGTCACACCCTGCCCGCGCCGCGAGAGGTGAGCGGGGCTGGGAGCCGCCGGGGGGGGGGCAGGTATCGGGGATGGGATTCCCCGTGGGGGGGCTGACCCCCGTGGGTGAAGAAGGGGACCCTGGGTCTCACGAGCGGAACAACCCTCGCCCTGGGGCCTGAAGTGCCTCCCCCCAGAGCCAGCTGCACCCCCTTCATTTCCATGCTGCTGCCTCTGGGTGAGCCGGAAAGGGGGGGCCTGGATCCCCCGCACCCCGCGAGGTTCCCCATCGTTCTCCCTGCTCCCCCCCTCCCCCGCTGCAGGGTTCTGGGGCCTGGGCGAGGCCCCCCCCCCAAGGTCAGAGCCGCAAGGTTATTTGCGGCATCTCTGGAATGCGCGCGGGGGCGCCCCCTAGGAGCCAGCAGTGCCTCGGGCTGCTGACCCGGGCCCCCCCCAGGCTGGGGGGGGGACCCTTCCCGGGGCGCCCGGGTCCCACTGCTCCCTGGAGGCTGTGAACTCTGCAGGGCCTGGGTCCCTCCCCCAGGGCTTGGGAGCATGAGGGGAGCCCTATTCGGACGCCTGGCTCCCATTTCTCCCCCAGCGTGGCAGGGCTGCCATGCCGGAGCCCCGGGCAGGCACGTCCGTCTGTCTGGGCGGGGTTAACCCTCCGCGGCCCGTCTCCCCGCAGTCACTCACGATGCCTCACCAGTACCCGGCCCTCAGCCCCGAGCAGAAGAAAGAGCTGTCGGACATTGCCCACCGCATCGTGGCCCCTGGCAAGGGCATCCTCGCCGCCGATGAGTCCACCGGTAAGGGGGCTGCGGGTCAGGAGTGGGGGGCATCGGCAGGGCTGGGCTAAGAGGGGCTGCGGGTCAGGAGTGGGGGGCACCGGCAGGGCTGGGCTAAGAGGGGCTGCGGGTCAGGACTGGGGGGCATCGGCAGGGCTGGGCTAAGAGGGGCTGCGGGTCAGGAGTGGGGGGCATCGGCAGGGCTGGGCTAAGAGGGGCTGCGGGTCAGGAGTGGGGGGCATCGGCAGGGCTGGGCTAAGAGGGGCTGCGGGTCAGGAGTGGGGGGCATCGGCAGGGCTGGGCTAAGAGGGGCTGCGGGTCAGGAGTGGGGGGCATCGGCAGGGCTGGGCTAAGAGGGGCTGCTGGGTCAGGAGTGGGGGCATCGGCAGGGCTGGGCTAAGAGGGGCTGCGGGTCAGGAGTGGGGGGCATCGGCAGGGCTGGGCTAAGAGGGGCTGCGGGTCAGGAGTGGGGGGCATCGGCAGGGCTGGGCTAAGAGGGGCTGTGGGTCAGGAGTGGGGGCATCGGCAGGGCTGGGCTAAGAGGGGCTGTGGGTTGGGAGTGGGGGGCATCGGCAGGGCTGGGCTAAGAGGGGCTGTGGGTCAGGAGTGGGGGCATCGGCAGGGCTGGGCTAAGAGGGGCTGTGGGTTGGGAGTGGGGGGCACCAGCAGAGCTGGCAGAAGGGAGTTAGAGCTCAGGATGGACGGGCCCCAGCTGACACCCCCCCGGCCCCCAGGCAGCATCGCCAAGCGGCTGAGCTCCATCGGTGCGGAGAACACGGAGGAGAACCGGCGCTTCTATCGCCAGCTGCTGTTCACGGCCGACCAGCGGGTCAATCCCTGCATTGGGGGCGTCATCCTCTTCCATGAGACCATGTACCAGAAGGCCGACGACGGCCACCCCTTCACCAAGGTCATCAAGGACAAGGGCGGTGTGGTGGGCATCAAGGTGAGAGCGGGCAGGGAGGGGGCTGGTGAGGTGGGGGGGGTTGCCATGGTGTGTTGGCCGAGGAGTCTCGGGGACAGGGCAGATGGGACTGCAGGGGAGAGGCTGAGTGACAGGGAGGTGTGGGGCAGAGTCGGTTGGGATGATTGTATGGGACGGAGGGAGGACATGGGGGCTGGCCAGGGAGGAGGCTGGGAGAATGGGAGGTGGTGTCTGATGCTGCTGGGGAGGGAGGGGGATGGGTTGGAGGTATCTGGGCTGATGGGGCGGGGGGGTTCTTGGACCAATCTTGTTACCCCCAAAGCCCAGAGGCCCCCACCGGAATGTCTGGGCCGATGGTCTGGAAGGGGGTTGTTCGGAGGGATTGGGGGGCCTCTCGGAGGGAGCCGGTGACTGAATGGACCCACCCCTCTGCCCTGCAGGTGGACAAAGGTGTCGTGCCCCTGGCTGGGACAAACGGAGAGACCACCACCCAGGGTGAGTGACATGGGCTGTGTCCAATGGCAGCCAGCCCCCGTGGGGCCCGGGCCCGGGCCCGGACACTAGCCCCCGGGCTCACGCCTGTCCCTCCCCCAGGGCTGGACGGCCTGTCTGAGCGCTGTGCCCAGTACAAGAAGGATGGGGCTGACTTCGCCAAGTGGCGCTGCGTGCTGAAGATCTCCGAGCACACTCCCTCCCACCTGGCCATCCTGGAGAACGCCAACGTCCTGGTGCGCTACGCCAGCATCTGCCAGCAGGTGGGCGCCCCGGGGCGGGTGCTGCAGGTCCCCGTCTCCCCACTGGGGGGGACACTGAGCACATGCAGCTGCAGTTCCCCATTTGGCCACCAGAGGGGGGTGCTGAGCTGCTGTGTCTGGGGGTCTCTGACCCCACCTCCTGTGTCTGCCCCCCCAGAACGGGATCGTGCCCATTGTGGAGCCGGAAATCCTGCCCGATGGGGACCATGACCTGAAGCGCTGCCAGTACGTCACCGAGAAGGTGAGAGGGGCTCCGGGACTGGGCAGGGGGTGAGGCTGGGGGGTTTGGTGGGGGTAGAATCTGGGGGGGCGGGGGGTGGTGTTGGAGGGGCGGAGCCTCCCATGGCTGGCCCCACCCCATCTCTGGCCCCGCCCCCAGGTGCTGGCGGCGGTGTACAAGGCGCTGAGCGACCACCACGTCTACCTGGAGGGGACGCTGCTGAAACCCAACATGGTGACGCCCGGCCACGCCTGCCCCAAGAAATACAGCGCCGAGGAGATCGCCATGGCGACCGTCACCGCCCTGCGCCGCACCGTGCCGCCCGCGGTGCCCGGTGAGTGCCCCCCCCGGCCGAGACCCGGGCTCCGTGGGGCGCCTGCCCTGCCGTGGCTGCTGGCCGGCCCCATGCTGCAGGGTCTGGCAGGCGCCGCTGGGGGGCGAAGAGGGTGTTAGCAGCTGGGGCTGCAGTTGGCGGGTGAGCCCGTTCCCTGGGGGCCCCGGCCACCCCCGGAGCCCTGGCAAACTCACCGCAGCCTTGGCCTGGGGAAGGAAAAGGACGTGTGGGGGATGGTTTCACCTCCCTCCAGCCCAGGGAGGGGGGGTCAAATTCAGCCAGAGTGACTGGGGTGGGACTCAGTGGGTCCCCTCCGGCCAGAGGTCGCTCAGGAGGTCCCAGGGGATGGGGGGGATCAGTGGGTCCCCTCCGGCCAGAGGTCGCTCAGGAGGTCCTGGGGGTGGGGGTCAGTGGGTGCCCTCCAGCCCAGAAGTCGCTGAGGAAGTACCAGGGGATGGGGGGGGATCAGTGGGTCCCCTCCGGCCCGAGGTCGCTCAGGAGGTCCCAGGGGGCGGGGGGGTTGGTTGGTCCCCTTTGGCCAGAGGTTGCTCAGGAGGTACCAGGGGATGGGGGGGATCAGTGGGTCCCCTCCGGCCAGAGGTCGCTCAGGAGGTCCTGGGGGGGGGTGTCAGTGGGTGCCCTCCAGCCCAGAAGTCGCTGAGGAAGTACCAGGGGATGGGGGGGGATCAGTGGGTCCCCTCCAGCCCAGAGCTTGTTCAGGAGGTCCCGGGGGGGGGGTCAGTGGGTCCCCTCCAGCCAGAGGTCTCTCGGGAGGTCCCAAGGGCCGGGGGGGGGGGGGTCGGGGGGTCCCCTCCAGCCCAGAGGTTGCTCAGGAGGTCCCGGGGGAGCAGGGGGGGTTGGTTGGTCCCCTCCGGCCCAGAGGTTGCTCAGGAGGTCCCGGGGGGGCAGGGGGGGTTGGTTGGTCCCCTCCGGCCCAGAGGTTGCTCTGGAGGTCCCAGGGGGCAGGGGGGGTGGGGTTGGTGGGTCCCCTTCGGCCAGAGGTTGCTCAGGAGGTCCCAGGGGGCAGTGGGTCCCCTCCAGCCCAGAGGTTGCTCAGGAGGTCCCGGGGGGGCAGGGGGGGTTGGTTGGTCCCCTCCGGCCCAGAGGTTGCTCTGGAGGTCCCAGGGGGCGGGGGGGGGGTTGGTGGGTCCCCTTCGGCCAGAGGTTGCTCAGGAGGTCCCAGGGGGCAGTGGGTCCCCTCCAGCCCAGAGGTTGCTCAGGAGGTCCCGGGGGGGGGACGCGGTGGCCCCAGGGGGCGGGTCGGTGGGTCCCCTCCGGCCCAGAGGTCGCTCAGGAGGTTTCAGGGCGTGGGGTGGGGGTCGGTGGGTTCCCTCCAGCCCAGAGGTCGCTCAGGAGGTCCCGGGGGGGGGGGGGAGCGGTGGGTCCCCTCCGGCCCAGAGGTTGCTCAGGAGGTCCCGGGGGGGGGGGATGCGGTGGCCCCAGGGGGCGGGTCGGTGGGTCCCCTCCAGCCCAGAGGTTGCTCAGGAGGTCCCAGGGGGCAGTGGGTTCCCTCCAGCCCAGAGGTCGCTCAGGAGGTCCCGGGGGGGGGGAGCGGTGGGTCCCCTCCAGCCCAGAGGTTGCTCAGGAGGTCCCGGGGGAGCAGGGGGGGTTGGTTGGTCCCCTCCGGCCCAGAGGTTGCTCAGGAGGTCCCGGGGGGGCAGGGGGGGTTGGTTGGTCCCCTCCGGCCCAGAGGTTGCTCTGGAGGTCCCGGGGGGGGGACGCGGTGGCCCCTGGGGGTGGGTCGGTGGGTCCTCTCCAGCCCAGAGGTCTCTCAGGAGGTTTCAGGGCGTGGGGTGGGGGTCGGTGGGTCTCCTCCGGCCCAGAGGTCGCTCAGGAGGTCCCAGGGGGCGGGGGGGGAGTTGGTGGGTCCCCTTTGGCCAGAGGTTGCTCAGGAGGTCCCAGGGGGCGGGGGGGGTCATTGGGTTCCCTCCAGCCCAGAGGTCGCTCAGGAGGTCCCGGGGGGCAGTGGGTCCCCTCCAGCCCAGAGGTTGCTCAGGAGGTCCCGGGGGAGCAGGGGGGGTTGGTTGGTCCCCTCCGGCCCAGAGGTTGCTCAGGAGGTCCCGGGGGGGCAGGGGGGGTTGGTTGGTCCCCTCCGGCCCAGAGGTTGCTCTGGAGGTCCCAAGGGGGCGGGGGGGGGGGGGGGGGGGGGTTGGTGGGTCCCCTTCGGCCAGAGGTTGCTCAGGAGGTCCCAGGGGGCAGTGGGTCCCCTCCAGCCCAGAGGTTGCTCAGGAGGTCCCGGGGGGGCAGGGGGGGTTGGTTGGTCCCCTCCGGCCCAGAGGTTGCTCTGGAGGTCCCAGGGGGCGGAGGGGGGGGGTTGGTGGGTCCCCTTCGGCCAGAGGTTGCTCAGGAGGTCCCAGGGGGCAGTGGGTCCCCTCCAGCCCAGAGGTCGCTCAGGAGGTCCCGGGGGGGGGGACGCGGTGGCCCCAGGGGGTGGGTCGGTGGGTCCCCTCCAGCCCAGAGGTCTCTCAGGAGGTTTCAGGGCGTGGGGTGGGGGTCGGTGGGTTCCCTCCAGCCCAGAGGTCGCTCAGGAGGTCCCGGGGGGGGGGGAGCGGTGGGTTCCCTCCGGCCCAGAGGTTGCTCAGGAGGTCTCAGGGGGCGGGGGGGGGGTCGGTGGGTCCCCTCCAGCCCAGAGGTTGCTCAGGAGGTCCCGGGGGGGGGGGGAGCGGTGGGTCCCCTCCGGCCCAGAGGTTGCTCAGGAGGTCCCAGGGGGCGGGGGCCCAGCTGCCCCCTTCTGACACTCCCCCCTCCCCCCCAGGCATCACCTTCCTGTCTGGCGGGCAGAGCGAGGAGGAGGCTTCGCTCAACCTCAACGCCATCAACAAGTGCCCCCTGCACAAGCCCTGGGCCCTCACCTTCTCCTACGGCCGCGCCCTGCAGGCCTCCGCCCTCAGGGCCTGGGCGGGCAAGAGGGAGAACGCCAAGGCCGCCCAGGAGGAGTACGTCACACGGGCCCTGGTACGTGCCCCACCCCCGGGGGGCGTTGCTCCCATCCAGCCCCAGGTGGGGAATTGGGGTGCTGGCCCCAGTGCGGGGCTCAGGGAACGGAGGCGGGGTTAGGGAATAGGAGTTGAGGGGCTTGAAATGGAGGGTGCTGGCCCCAGCACGGGGGACCCAGGGAATGTGGGGGTGGGGGGCTAGCCGGCACAGAGGGTTGGGGGATCGGAAGAGGGACGCTGGATGCAGCACGGGGGACAGGGAATGGGGGGCTGGCTGGCACAAGGGCAGGGGGTTGGGGGGCTCGAAATAGGGGTGCTGGATCCAGCACGGGGGGCAGGGAATGGGGGGCTGGCCGGCACAGGGGCAGGGGGTTGGGGGGCTCGAAATCGGGGTGCTGGATCCAGCACAGGGGGGCAGAGAATGGGGACTGCCCAGCAGGGGGTTGGGGGGATTGGAATGGGAATGCTGGATCCAGCACGGGGGCAGGGAATGGGGGGCTGGCTGGCACAAGGGCAGGGGGTTGGGGGGCTCGAAATAGGGGTGCTGGATCCAGCATGGGGGGCAGTGAATGTGGGGCTGGCTGGCACAGGGGCAGGGCGTGGGGTGCTGATCTCTTCCCTGTTCCTCCAGGCTAACAGCCTTGCCTGCCAGGGGAAATACACCCCAAGTGGCCAGAGCGGAGCCGCTGCCAGCGAGTCCCTCTTCGTCTCCAACCACGCCTACTAAATGTGGGTCCCACCCCTCCCGCCCCCGCTGCCTGCCCCCATCCTGCGGAGTCCAGTGTGGCCGGCTTCCGGCCTGCAGAAAAGCATGAAGAACCCAGGAGTCCGGGCCCCCCTCCCCCTGCTGTCATGGCTGTGTGTGTCTCCGCTTCCGCTCCCCGTTCTGGTGACAGATGACACTCCAGGCGTGCACCCCACAACTGAGCTGCTGGCCCCCACTCCTGGGAGTGAGGGAAGGGGCGACACCACCCTCAATCCTACAATAAAGAGGAAACTATTTAAACAGAGACCTGGCTGTGAGCTTCCAGGGGGCGGGGGGGGCACCCCTGCTGGAGATAGCTGTGGGGGAAGCCCATGATATGGTGGGGGGGAATTGCAGGTGCGCCCCCAGCTCAACTTATAATTACAGAGGCTCTGAGGTGACAAGTGTGGGTGGGTCCTGCACCCACCCCCACCCCTGCACATGGACCTGGGGTTGGGGTCTCCATTGCCCTCCCACACCCACCGAGATGGGGCTGGGCCCTGGGCTGCCCCCCACAAGCCAGGGCCGGGGCCCCTCCCCCAACACATACAGCCCAAGCTAGGGCTGCCCCTCCACCCCCCACAATGAGCTGGGGCTGGGCCCTGGGCTGCCCCCCACCCACTCTGTCACCCCCCAAGCTGGGGCCAGGCCCCCTGACACCCCGCCCCACACACTCCGGGACCTGGCCCCCCCCCGCCCACAGTGCTGGGGTGGGGCCCCGGGCCGAACCCACAGGCACCCTGAGCCCAGGGGGCCGGTTTTTGACCAAAATGCTGAACAGAAAAGGGGCCGTGGCGGCTCTGGGTCGGTAAAAGTCCAGTCCGCTGTGCAGTCAGGCTAAACCAGGCTCCTTGCCTACCCCAGCCCCCACGGCTCCTGGCATGTCCCTACGGCCCCTGGGGAAGGCGGGGGTCTCCATGCGCTGCCCCCACCCCCAGCGCCGGCTCCACAGCTCCCATTGGCTGGGAACTGTGACCAATGGGAGCTGCAGGGCCAGTGCCTGTGGCAGGGGCAGTGCATGGAGACCCCCTGGCCCATCTGTCAAGGGGCCGGATATGGCGGCCGTTTCCGGGAGCGGTGCAGAGCCAGGGCAGGGAGGGAGTCTGGATTAGCCCCACGGCGCCACCAACCGGGGGCTGCCTGAGGTAAGGGCTGCCTGGCTGGAACCTGCACCCCAAACTCCCTCCCGCACCCCAGCGCTGAGCCCCCTCCCACACCCAAACCCCCTCCTGAACCCCAGCCCTGAGCCCCCTCCCACACCCAAACTCCTTCCCAGACTCAGTGCCCCACCCCCCTGCACCTCAGCCCTGAGCCCCCTCCCACACCCAAACCCCCTCCTGAGCCCCCTCCTGCACCCAAACTCCTTCCCAGAGCCTGCACCCCAAACCCCCTCCTAAACCCCCAGCCCTGAGCCCCCTCCCGCCCCTGAACTCCTTCCTGGAGCCTGCACCCCAACCCCCCTCTTGCACCCCAGCTCTGAGCCCCCTCCCACACCTAAAGCCCCTCCAGAACCCCCAGCCCTGAGCCCCCTCCCACACCCAAACTCCTTCCCAGAGCCAGCGCCTCACCCCCCCTTCTGCACCCCAGCCCTGAGCCCCTCCCACACCCAAACTCCTTCCCAGAGCCAGCGCCCCAACCCCCCTCCTGCACCCCAGCCCTGAGCCCCCTCCCGCATCCAAACTCCTTCCCAGAGCCAGCACCCCAACCCCCCTCCTGAACCCCCAGCCCCCTCCCACACCCAAACCCCCTCCTGAACCCCCAGCCCTGAGCCCCCTCCCACACCCAAACTCCTTCCCAGACTCAGTGCCCCACCCCCCTGCACCTCAGCCCTGAGCCCCCTCCCACACCCAAACCCCCTCCTGAGCCCCCTCCTGCACCCAAAATCCTTCCCAGAGCCTGCACCCCAAACCCCCTCCTGAACCCCCAGCCCTGAGCCCCCTCCCGCCCCTGAACTCCTTCCTGGAGCCTGCACCCCAACCCCCCTCTTGCACCCCAGCTCTGAGCCCCCTCCCACACCCAAACCCCCTCCTGAGCCCCCTCCCACACCCAAACTCCTTCCCGGAGCCTGCACCCCAACCCCCCTCCTGCACCCCCAGCCCTGAGCCCCCTCCCACACATCCACAGCGCTGGATGAGCGGCCCGGGCGCTGCACGCTCGCTGCTGACGCGTCTCCCCGGGCTGGTCAGACATCGCCGGGCCCTGCCAGCCCTGAGTCTAGGACCGGGGGGGGGGGTGGCCGGGGGGCGGGGCCGGGGCTCCATGACCCCACCCGGCCCTGCCAGCCCTGAGTCTAGGAACGGGGCGGGGCCAGGGGCGGGGCCGGGCGGGGGGTTCCGGTCTGTGCGGGACGCGCAGCCCCTCCTCCCCGAGCTCCCCCCGGGTGGGCGGGGGGCTCAGTATCGTGCAGGAAGGGGCGGGCCGGGGCGCTGGCAGGGGGATTCAGCGGAAGGGGCGGGACGTATGACGTAATTTCCGGCTGCCCTTACCGCTGCCGGCCCCCCTCGGTGATGTCATTTCCCGCCTCTCCCCCAGCCGATATTGTTCTGTTCTTCCGTCATATCCGTTTGCGTCACTTAGCGCAGTTTCCGGTTCCCCTCGTTACATTTGGTTGTGACGTCACTTCCTATCCAGGCTCTGGCTTTCGCTTTCCGGTGGGGAAGTGACGCTATCGCCGGCAGGGGGCGGGGCCAGCCGCGCTCGGAGCCGGGGACGGAGCCCCAGGTGCGGGGGCAGGGGGAGGCGGGAGCGGGGAGCGGGGGGGCCGGCGCTGCCGGGGGCGGGAGCGGGGGGGCCGGGCTGCCGGGGGGGGGAGCGGGGGGGCCGGGCTGCCGGGGGGGGGAGCGGGGGGGCCGGGCTGCCGGGGGCGGGGGAGGCGGGAGCGGGGCGGTGAGCGGGGGAGGGGTCCGGCGCTGCCGGGGGGGGCTGCGTTCGCTGCGCTGGCCCTTCCCCACCCGCCCCTCCTGACCCCCCCGTGAACGGCAGCCATGCCGAGAATCAGCGACCTGGACGGCCAGATCGAGCAGCCGGCGCTGCGAGCTCTCAAGGAGAGCGAGTGAAGGCGCTGGCGCCAAGGCCCGGTGAGCGCCGCCGCAGGCGGGGGGCCCCCCCGGGGGGGCTGGGGCGGCGGGGCTGGGGGGACCCCGGGGGAGGCTGGGGTGCGCTGGGGCTGGGGGGGACCCCCGGGGGGGCTGTGGGACGAGGGGCTAGGGGACCCCCGGGGGGGCTGGGGGCTCGGAAGAGAGTGCTGGGGGGGGCGGGGCTGGGGGGAAACCCGGGGGCGGTGGGCGCTGGGCCATCGGGGGGGCTGGGGGCGCGGGGCTGGGGGGACCCCCGGGGGGGCTGGGGGCGCGGGGCCGGGGGACCCCCGGGGGGGCTGGCACTGGGGCCTCTCTCCTGATGTGTTTCCCCCTGTGTGGCAGGGAGATCCTGGTGGAGGAAAGCAACGTGCAGCGGGTGGATTCTCCTGTGACAGTGAGTGGCGGGCGGGGTGCGGGTGGCCGTGGGGCAGGGATCTTGGGGTCCTGGTGTCTCAGCCCATCCCCTAACGTCTCTCCTCCCCCCAGGTGTGTGGGGACATCCACGGTCAGTTCTATGACCTCAAGGAGCTCTTCAGGGTGAGTAGAGACCTCCGCTGTCCCATCGCCCCGCCCCACCCCACGCTGCCCCCTTCCTGTCTCATTGCCCCCCGGCGCTGCCCCCTTCTTGTCCCGTTAGCCCCTCTCTACTCGCAGGTTGGGGGTGACGTCCCAGAGACCAATTACCTCTTTATGGGCGACTTCGTGGATCGGGGCTTCTACAGCGTTGAGACCTTCCTACTGCTGCTGGCACTCAAGGTGAGACCCCCCCCAACTGCCCCATGACCCCCCCTGCCACTGCCCAGCCCCCACTAGCCAGGTCGCTAGGCCCCTGCTAACCCCTCCCCTGCCCCAGGTGCGCTACCCCGACCGCATCACACTGATCCGGGGCAACCATGAGAGCCGGCAGATCACGCAGGTGTACGGCTTCTACGATGAGTGTCTGCGCAAGTACGGCTCCGTCACTGTGTGGCGCTACTGCACCGAGATCTTCGACTACCTCAGCCTGTCGGCCATCATCGACGGCAAGGTGGGCCAGGCCGGGCCGAGGGGCGGGGGCTGCGGCCAGGACTCCTGGGTTCCTAACCTCTCCCCCCACCTCTGCAGATCTTCTGCGTCCACGGGGGCCTCTCCCCGTCCATCCAGACGCTGGATCAGATCCGCACGATTGACCGAAAGCAGGAGGTGCCGCACGACGGCCCCATGTGTGACCTGCTCTGGTCTGACCCCGAAGGTATGGGGGGCAGGAGGCAGGGGATGGGGCTGCATGGTGGGAGAGCGGGGAGGTCCAGGGATGCGCTGAGGGGTGGGGGCGGGGCCGGTGGTTGTATGGGGATGTGGGGGCGGGGCTGACGGAGGCAGGTCACCGGGGGGCAGGGCTGGCCTCTCACCCCGCTGCCCCCCGCCCCCTCAGACACAACGGGCTGGGGTGTGAGCCCGCGGGGCGCCGGGTACCTCTTCGGCAGCGACGTGGTTGCCCAGTTCAACGCCTCCAATGACATCGACATGATCTGCCGCGCCCACCAGCTGGTCATGGAGGGGTACAAGTGGCACTTCAACGAGACTGTGCTCACAGTCTGGTCGGCCCCCAACTATTGCTACCGGTGAGCACATGGGGACTGCAGGGCAGGGCTGGGGGGCACCGGCAGGATGGGGGGGGCTGGGCTGGCGCGGGCTGCGGGGCGGGAGTGAGGGGCACCGGTGTGGGGGGTCAGGGCTGGTCTGGCAGGGGCTGCGGGGCGGGAGTGAGGGGCACCTGCAGAGCTGGGGGGGGCTGGGCTGGGCTGGCAGGGGCTGCGGGTCGGGAGTGAGGGGCACCTGCAGAGCTGGGGGGGGCTGGGCTGGGCTGGCAGGGGCTGCGGGTCGGGAGTGAGGGGCACCTGCAGAGCTGGGGGGGGGCTGGGCTGGGCTGGGCTGGCAGGGGCTGCGGGTCGGGAATGAGGGGCACCGGTGTGGGGGGTCAGCGCTGGTCTGGCAGGGGCTGCGGGGCGGGAGTGAGGGGCACCGGCAGGGCTGGGCTAGCAGGGGCTGCGGGTCGGGAGTGAGGGGCATCGGCAGAGCTGGGGGGGGCAGGGCTGGGCTGGCAGGGGCTGCGGGTCGGGAGTGAGGGGCATCGGCAGAGCTGGGGGGGGCAGGGCTGGGCTGGCAGGGGCTGCGGGTCGGGAGTGAGGGGCATCGGCAGAGCTGAGGGGGGGGCAGGGCTGGGCTGGCAGGGGCTGCGGGTCGGGAGTGAGAGGCACCAGCTGAGCAATATGTTACCCCCGCCCCCCCAGGTGTGGGAACGTGGCTGCCATCCTGGAGCTGGATGAGCACCTGCAGAAGGAATTTATCATCTTTGAAGCTGCCCCCCAGGAGACCCGGGGGATCCCCTCCAAGAAGCCCGTTGCCGACTACTTTCTGTGACACCCCTCCCCCCCGGACTGAGGCAGCCCCTGGCTTCCCCTGCCGGGGGGGGTTTGGGGGCACTTGGCGAGCTGATCCCGGCCCCACTTGTTGCCTGGGGTGTTGAACGTGGGGCCACCCAGAATCCAGCCCTGCTCTGGGTTGAACTGACTGTTACCTCCCTGCCCCCGTCTCCCTCCTGCTCCATGTTACCCCTCCCCCTCCGTAGCGCCCCCAAATCAACAGCTGATTTCTCCAGGCTTCAGTCCCCCGCCTCTTATTTAATATCAGGGCCCCTCCCCGCTGCAGCCCCGGCCTGGCTGCAGCAGGGTATCTGCCCTCCCAAACTGGATCCCAAATATTGGGGGGACCGCAACCCAGTCAGACACCCCAGTATCCTGTGGGTCACCCCACAACTTCATCTCTCCTGAGGGACCAGTTTCCCCACCCACCCCGTCTCTCTGGGGAGGGGGGGCTATTCCTACACCCCCATTTCTCTCTGGGGAGGAGCCCCTCCTGATCTGTCTCCTCTTGACATTTTTATTTCTTTGGTTTAATTATTTTTTCCAATTTTTGCCTTTTTTGTTCATTTTAGATTAAAAAATATTCTAATAAAAATAGGAAAAAAAGGAAAAAAAAAAATAAAAGGACATTTGTACAAAGGTGGAAACATGGTGAGTGTTTAGCCAGTCCCTGCCCTGGGGCTGGGTGAGAGCCGGCACCCCCCAGGGGAAATGTGTGGAATTAAGTTGCTGGGGCTGGGGGTAGCTTGGGAGGGATTCCTTCCCCGCCCCCCCGGACACCCGGCAGAGTCATTTCCCTTGTCTGTGCCGGGGTGGGGCAGGGCACCGAAGCACAGAGCCAGGGATCGAACCCAGGAGTCCTGGCTGCTCCACCATTAGCCTTCCTTTAGCTCTTCCGGGACTCGGCAGCGTTTCAGTGTAACGGGAGTGTTTGAACGCGGCCACGCAGCAGTGCCTGGGGGCAGTGAGGGGAAATGAGAGAGACAGAGCCAGGGATCGAACCCAGGAGTCCTGGCTGCTCCACCATTAGCCTTCCTTTAGCTCTTCCGGGACTCGGCAGCGTTTCAGTGTAACGGGAGTGTTTGAACGCGGCCACGCAGCAGCGCCAGCGTGCCTGGGGCAGTGAGGGGAAATGAGAGACACAGAGCCAGGGATCAAACCCAGGAGTCCTGGCTGCTCCACCATTAGCCTTCCTTTAGCTCTTCCGGGACTCGGCAGCGTTTCAGTGTAACGGGAGTGTTTGAACGCGGCCACGCAGCAGCGCCAGCGTGCCTGGGCGCAGTGAGGGGAAATGAGAGACAGAGCCAGCTGCCCCTGCGAGTGGCAGTAGCACACTGAGCTGGCAGAGCTGCCCCTCGGCCTGCTGGGCCCATCCTGCTCTGGCTAGGAGACCGGGGAGCCCTGGCAGACGGCAGTGGGGGCGCACACAGTCCCTGCACTGGCAGCCTCATCCGTCCTTGAGGCCCCCTGTGTTTCATAGACTCTGGGGGGTGGGGGGCAGGGATCATCTGGGCTGAGCCCCGACCCGAGAACCCCCCAGCTGGGCTGAGCTGCCAGGCTGGAGAATCCCCATCAGCTCTGCCTGGGCCATATTTGCAGCCTCTTTCCAGGTGGGATTGTCCAGCCGCTGTGGCGTGTCAGACCTTCCTCAGCAGGAGCGACAAGCCGGGGTGATGATCTGTTCCCCATGGAGGTGCTGCCCAGCCGGGCCCCACTCTCCCGGAGCCGGCCCTGCGTTAAGCCGACCAGCTGGAGCTCCTGGAGTCTCTTGCTCGAGGGCAGGTTTCTGAGCCTTTCTTCCTCCCCGGGGCTCTTCTCTGACCCCTCCAATGGCTCAACGTCCTCCTGGAGCTGCAGGCACCGGAGCCGGCCCTGGGATCCCAGCCGCGGCCGCCTCAGGGCCGAATCCTGAGGGAAAATCCCCTCTGCTGCTCCGCAAGATCCCCCGTGTGCACAGCCCTTTCGGCCCCAGCACTGCACGGAGAGCTCCTGTTCCACTGATTATTCCCGCCCCCCCCCAACTTGCTGAAAGTCCCTGCGTCCCCGGGCGGAGCCCCCCAGCCAGTAAGTGCAGCTGGCCCTCGTCCCGCCCAGGGACCGGCATATATGTGTAGCTGGATTCAAACACACCGTGTCTGTTTGTGCCCGTTTACCCAGCACCCCGCTGGCTCTACCAGTGACCTCTTCTCCATGCCCCCCTCACTCCCCAGGTCCGGGGCTGCTGCAAACTTCACCAGAGGTGATTTTGTTTTCTTCCAGTCCCTGCCAAGCAGTTAAGTGCCAAGAACCGGTCCCTGCGGCCCCCACTGCAAACAATCCCCCGTTTGCAGTTGCGTTTTGAGACCAGTTAGCCACGTTTTCATCCATTTCACATGGGCCAGGTTCAGTTCATATTGTTCTGGGGGCAGAGGTCGAAGTACGTTGTGTCAGCACTATGACCTTTGTCAATCAAACTTGCCATCCCAGCAGAAAGGGTCATCAAATGAGTTTGACTGGCTCTATTGGCCGCGAGCCCATGGTGACTTGCGTTTAGTCCATTCCTCGCCGTTGATACTTTCTTCATTGAATCCTAGAGCAGCTGCTCCGTTATCTTGCCAGGGACAAATGTCAAGGTGACTCGGAGGCCTGTAATTACCCACATCATCCCATCTACCCTTTTTCAAAATTTGCACAACGTTTGCTGTCTTCCAGGCTTCTGGGACTTCCCCAGGGCTCAAAGACTTACTGAAAATCACCATTAATGGTCCAGTGATCTCAGCCAGCTCTTTTCAGAGTCCTGAATGGAAATTAGCTGGAGTTGTTGGTTTAAAAATATCGAATATTAGCAGCTTAACATCCACCACAGCTACTGATGGGATGGGATTGGATGGGATGAGTGAGACTGCATTTGTTCCCCCCCCCATACAGAAGAGAAATATTTAATGAACACTTCAGCCTTTTCTACATTATTGATAACTGCACCATTTCCAGCTAGTCATGGACCAGTACCATTGTCAGGACCCTTTTTGTTCCTAACATATTTAAAAGCTCCTTATTGTCCTTAACTCTGCCGGCCATCAATTTCTCCTTGTGCCCCTTGGCTTCCTTTATCAATTTTCTGCAATTCCTTACTTCTGATTTACATTCATTACTATCAACGTCCCCCTTCTTCCATTTGTTATATTTTTTATAGCTGCTTTTACTTCCCCACTAATAAGTCAAGTTGTTTCTTTTAACCAGCACAGTCTTTTCCCTCAACTGGCTTTTTGGGTGTTTTTAAATAATTCCCACTTATTCACCTTTTCCTGATGAAATTCTACTTCCCTGCTCATTGGGCTCATAAGCGTTGTCAGCTTTGTGAAATTGGCCCTATTAAAACACCAGAATATCTATTGTTGTTCTGGACTTTGTTCTGCTCACACATCATACATTGCTCAAGATCTGATCACTTGTACCTAAGCTACTGTGCCCGTCTAGTTCTGCCTCAGTTTCTCTTTCTGGGGTAGGACAAGGTCTGACGTGAATTCCCCCAGGTTAGGAAATTGTCAGCTCCAACTTCCCAGGCTGTTTCGATCCTGGCAGCATGAGCCCACTAGTGGGGGTCATGCAGAGCGAAGTCCCCCACGAGCACCTGGCTTTTCTCCTACACATTATAGGGAGGTGTGGAAGGAGCCGCTTGACCCATCCCTCGCTGTAGCCAACCCCCACGAATACCCCGGCTTGTGCTGTGGCTGCTAGGACACTGAGCCGTGTACTTTCGAGTTCCTTTGCTTCCGAGCTAGCAGCCAGGAACATGGAGCCGAGGTCCCGAAGTCAGTGAGGATTAAGGGCTGGCCTGGCTCCGGGCCTCCTTGCATGAATCCCTGGCCAGGATCATCTGTCTTCCTTGGACATTTCCCCAGGCCAGACCCGCCCAGACGTGCCCTCCCCCGACGGACACAGGATGCCGCTTTGCTGCCTTCCGAGCTTTATTCATTGGGTGACGTGGTTTCTATTGGTTTTTAAAAAGGTAGGAAATTTCCCCGTTTGCTCATGCCCCCGCCCCTCAAATCAGCCACTGGGGGGAGGGGACCAAGGCTGTAGGGGAGCAGATAACAGGGAGGCAGCAATAGCAGGGTTGCTGTGCAAGGGGCAGATAACGGGGAGGGTTGGGGGAAGCAGACAATGAGAAGGCGAGGGCTGTGGGTCAGGTTGAGGGGTGTATATTTCACCCCATCTCTCTGCCCCAGCCGGTAGCTGCAGGGAAGGGTCTGGGCCCCCCTTGGAATAAATTAGTCAGTTGCAGTTGGGGGGTGCTCCCCTGGGTGAAGGGGAAGCCCCATGGCTAGTGGGGTATCAGCTGGGAGGAGCCCAGCCCTCAGAAGAGGCCCTTGCTGCCCCCCTCGATGTAGCCAGCAGGGGGGCCAGGTGGGGCATAGAGGCGAGGGGGTGGGTAGGGCAGGAAGGGGGGGAAGCAAAGGTCAGGTGTGGGGGGGCCGTCCAGCCCTGCCCCCAGCAGGCAGCTGACATCCAGCCCATAGGAGGGGTAGGTGAGGGGGGGGGCGCTGGTGGTTCTGCAGTTTGATTGGTCAGGGGGTGGCTTGGCAGAAGGGCAGCTGGGGTCCCCCATGGGCTTCGGG
This sequence comes from Gopherus evgoodei, assembly GCF_007399415.2. Lineage (NCBI taxonomy): Eukaryota > Metazoa > Chordata > Testudines > Testudinidae > Gopherus > Gopherus evgoodei. Next base: position 12,970 of record NW_022059816.1, on the reverse strand, counting down.
GCAGCAGCTGCTTCTGGAGCGGCACAGGATGAGCTGCAGAGAGAGAAGAGGGAGGTTAATGGAACAGCCCAGCAGAGGGAGGATAATGGAAAAGCCTGTTGGGTACCATAGCAGGCAGGGGAATGGAACAGCCCAGCAGGGGGAGGGGGAGGGAACAGCCTGTCTGGTGCCATTCTGGGAGGGTGATGGAACAGCCCAGCAGGGGGAGGGAACAGCCTGTCTGGTACTATACGGGGGAAGGGGAAGGGAACAGCCTGTCAGGTGCCATTCTGGGAGGGTGATGGAACAGCCCGGCAGGGGGAGGGGACCAGAACAGCCTGTCAGGTGCCATTCTGGGAGGGTGATGGAACAGCCCGGCAGAGGCGGGGGAGGGCAGTAGGACAATGGAACAGCCTGGGAGGGGAGGGGATCACAGGGCTGGAAGGGGCCTCGCCAGGCGTCTAGTCCCGTCCCCTGCGCCCGGGGCAGGACACAGGGTTTTCTAGCCCATCCCCAGCAGGGGTTTGTCCACCCAACCGGCTCTTAAACATCCCCAGTGACCCAGATCCCAGCACCTCCCTGGGCGAGTTACCCCAGCGCTTAACCACCCTGACCAGTCGGACGTTTGTCCTAACGTCCAGCCTAAGCCGCCCTGGCTGCAATTTCAGCCCATTGCTCCTTGTCCTGTCCTCGGGGGCTAAGAACAATTCTTCTCCCTCCTCCTTGTAACAAGCTTGGACATACATGAAAACTGTTCTCATGTCCCCCTGGCTCTCCTCTTCTCCACACTGCACAAACCCAGTGCTGTCAATCTCCCCTCACACCTCACCTTTTCTAGCCCTTTCAGCATTTGTGTTGCTCTTCCCTGGACTCTCTCCAGTTTGTCCACATCCTTCCTGCAATGTGGCACCCAGAACTGGACACAACCCTCCAGCTGAGGCCGGAGCAGAGCGGAAGAATTACTTCTTGTGTCCTGCTCACAGCACTCCTGCTGATACAGCCCAGAATGATGTTCGCTTTTGTTGTGGCAGCGTCACACTGGTGATTCATAATTAGCTTGTGATCCACTCTGACCCCTAGACCCCTTTCCGCAGTTCTCCTTCCTAGGGGGTCATTGCCCATTGTGTGTGGGCAACTGACTGTTCCTTCCTAAGGGCAGCACTTAGCATTTGTCCTGATTGAATTTCATCCTGTTTACTTCAGGGCATTTCTCCAGTCAGATCATTTTGAATTTTGATCCTAGCCTCCAAAGCACTTGCAACTACAGCTCCCAGAAGGCACGGTGCCACGCTAGGGAAATGCAGTGTGATGTCACAATCGGCTGATTCATGACGCGATACTGAACCAAACCTGATCCCTTTCCAATTGTCCCTGAGTGAGAGTCAAAATTTTTGGGCAACAACTGGAAATTCCCAGCTGGAAATTTTGATTTTTGTGAAAATTGCATTTTTTGACAGACAATTCCTGACCTGCCTGTGACCTCTGACCCCTGGACCCCCCACCCTGTGGGTGTAGGTAAGAGGCCCTCCCGTGCCCCCATAACCTCTGGTGCCCAATATGATCCGTGCACTCACCTGGCATAGCCGCTGGGCCCCTGGGGAGGCTGCAGGCCGTGGAAGGCAGCTGGATGCTGGATGTATGCCTCAGCACTGGGGTTCACCCCCCCTAGGGGGCACCCCAGCTCCTCGCTTCCACGGGGAGGGTAGGAGGAAGAGATGGGGTGGAAGGAGCAGTCAGGGGGGGCTGGTGGCTCGGGGGGCGGGCCCTGGGTGGAGTCGCAGGGACCTCGCTTGCAATCTGGGGGGAAGAAAGAAGCAAAGGGTTAATGTTGGTAGATGGGAGGCTGGAAGAGTGGGGAGGGGGCAGTGAGGGGAGGCTGCTGTGATGAGGGAAGGGGTGGTGCATGGGGCAGGATGGAGGGGGAGAGGGCACAACGGGTGGGGGTGCAGTGGGAGGGTTGGGGGGTCCCATACCAGCCTCATTCCTGGTAGGTTCAGCCACATTGCCCCTCATCTTCCTCTTGATCCGGGCATCTCGCTCCCTGGGGTGGGGAGAGATGGGGGGTTACTGAGCTGCTGGCTCCACTCCCCCTGATCCGGCCTCCATCCAGTGCCCACCTTCCTCTTCACATTCCCCTACGGCTCCCTCAGTTGGTGCCCCCCCCCGCTCGCGTTTCCCATCCTAGTACCCCACAACCCCACTTCCTTGTGCACCCTGGCACCTCTTGCTGTTCATGCCATTCTCCCGGAAGCCTTTGGCGAAGGGGTTACTCTCAATCTTCATCTGGGTGATCTGGAGGGGGGACGAGGGAAGAGGAGGGTGAGTGAGAGCCCTGGGGGGGCAGTGGGGGGGGCAGGAGTGGGGGTGGGCTCACCTTGGGGCTCTGGTAGGCGGTGACGGTGAGGAAGGCCGTCTCAGGGAAGGTGAAGGAGGCGCAGCCCCCGCCACGTCCCCCCAGCCCTCCTGCTCCCACCACGTGCACGCGGGGCTGGTAGCGGTGCATGGAGTGCAGGATCAGCTGGGGAAGAGACAGGGGTTAGACATGGGCACCCCCGCCCTTCGCCCCCTCCCCGCACGACCCCCCTGCTTCCCCACATTCTGCCCCACCCCTGGCCACTCTAAGCCCCAACCCTCTGCTCCCCATGCCCCACCCCTTTTGTCATAAGCCCCTCCCCTGCTCCCTAGGCTCCACCCCACCATCCTAAGCCCCTCCCCTTTGCACTCCAAAGCCCCTCCCCCACTCTCTTTGCCCTGCCCCTGCCCACTTACGTGGCCGTGGGGGTCCAGCGTGTTGTTGGTCAGCTTGAGGCGGTGGAAGGACACGGGCTGGCGCATCCAGTGGGCGCCGGAGGCCGGGGAGTCGGGGTGGATGTAGACCCGGTCGGGGGGGGGCAGCTCGGCCTTGCCACTGGCCTCCCAGCGCTGGCCCTGCCACTTGTAGCGCGAGGCCCCTGCCGGCACCATGTCCACCAGCAGCAGGTACTTGGCCTCAGGGTCCAGCCCCGTCACCGCGACCTTCAGCTGGGGGAACATCCGCCTGCAGGGATACGGGGGGCAGGAGTGAGGGGGCGGAGGGATATGGGGGCGTGGGGGCTCTATGGGACGGAAGGATACGGGGGCAGGAGTGAGGGAGCAGAGGGATACGGGGGTGTGGGGGGCTCTATGGGGCCGAGGGATACAGGGGTATGGCGGCTCTATGGGGCAGAGGGATACGGGGGTGTGAGGGGCTCTATGGCACGGAGGGATATGGGGGTGTGAGGGGCTCTATGGGGCGGAGGGATATGGGTGTGAGAGGGGCTCTATGGCACGGAGGGATAGGAGGGTGTGGGGGCTCTATGGAGCGGAGGGATACGGGAGTGTGGGGGCTCTGGGATGCAGAGATATGAGGGTGTGGGGGCTCTATGGGGCGGAGGGATACGGGGCTGTGGGGGCTCTATGGGACGGAGGGATACAGTGGTGTGGGGCAATGTGGGACAGAGGGATACGAGGGTGTGGGGGCTCTGGGATGCAGAGATATGAGGGTGTGGGGGCTCTATGGGCGGAGGGATACGAGGGTGTGGGGGCTCTATGGGGCAGAGGGATACAGTGGTGTGAGGGACTCTATGGGACGGAGGGATACGGGGGTGTGGGAGCTCTATGGGGTGCAGGGATATGAGGGTGTGGGGGCTCTATGAGGTGCAGGGATATGAGGGTGTGGGGGCTCTATGGGGCGGAGGGATAGGGGGGTGGGAGCTCTATGGGGTGCAGGGATATGAGGGTGTGAGGGCTCTAAGGGGTGGAGGGATAGGAGGGTGTGGGGGCTCTATGGGGCGGAGGGATGCAGGGGTGTGGGGGCTCTATGGGGCGGAGGGATGCAGGGGTGTGGGGGCTCTATGGGGTGGAGGGATAGGAGGGTGTGGGGGCTCTATGGGGCGGAAGGATACGGGGTGTGGGAGCTCTATGGCGTGCAGGGAAAGGAGGGTGTGGGGGCTCTAAGGGGTGGAGGGATAGGAGGGTGTGGGGGCTCTATGGGGCAGAGGGATGTGGGGGTGTGGGAGCTCTATGGGGTGCAGAGATATGAGGGTGTGGGGGCTCTAAGGGGTGGAGGGATAGGAGGGTGTGGGGGCTCTATGGGGCAGAGGGATACGGGGGTGTGGGGGCTCTATGGGGTGCAGAGATATGAGGGTGTGGGGGCTCTATGGGGCGGAGGGATATGGGGGGTGGGAGCTCTATGGGGTGCAGGGATATGAGGGTGTGAGGGCTCTAAGGGGTGGAGGGATAGGAGGGTGTGGGGGCTCTATGGGGCGGAGGGATGCAGGGGTGTGGGGGGCTCTATGGGGCGGAGGGATGCAGGGGTGTGGGGGCTCTATGGGGTGGAGGGATAGGAGGGTGTGGGGGCTCTATGGGGTGGAGGGATGCGGGGGTGTGGGGGCTCTATGGGGCGGAGGGATGCAGGGGTGTGGGGGCTCTATGGGGTGGAGGGATAGGAGGGTGTGGGGGCTCTATGGGGTGGAGGGATGTGGGGGTGTGGGGGCTCTATGGGGCGGAGGGATGCGAGGATGTGGGGGCTCTATGGGGCGGAGGGATGCGAGGGTGTGGGGGCTCTAAGGGGTGGAGGGATAAGAGGGTGTGGGGGCTCTAAGGGGTGGAGGGATAAGAGGGTGTGGGGGCTCTATGGGGTGGAGGGATATGGGGGTGTGGGGGCTCTATGGGGTGGAGGGATAGGAGGGTGTGGGGGCTCTATGGGGCAGAGGGATATGGGGGTGTGGGGGCTCTATGGGGCGGAGGGATGTGGGGGTGTGGGGGCTCTAAGGGGTGGAGGGATAAGAGGGTGTGGGGGCTCTATGGGGTGGAGGGATATGGGGGTGTGGGGGCTCTATGGGGTGGAGGGATAGGAGGGTGTGGGGGCTCTATGGGGCAGAGGGATATGGGGGTGTGGGGGCTCTATGGGGTGGAGGGATAGGAGGGTGTGGGGGCTCTATGGGGCAGAGGGATACGGGGGTGTGGGGGCTCTATGGGGTGGAGGGATGCAGGGGTGTGGGGGCTCTATGGGGTGGAGGGATAGGAGGGTGTGGGGGCTCTATGGGGCGGAAGGATACGGGGTGTGGGAGCTCTATGGCGTGCAGGGAAAGGAGGGTGTGGGGGCTCTAAGGGGTGGAGGGATAGGAGGGTGTGGGGGCTCTATGGGGCAGAGGGATGTGGGGGTGTGGGAGCTCTATGGGGTGCAGAGATATGAGGGTGTGGGGGCTCTAAGGGGTGGAGGGATAGGAGGGTGTGGGGGCTCTATGGGGCAGAGGGATACGGGGGTGTGGGGGCTCTATGGGGTGCAGAGATATGAGGGTGTGGGGGCTCTAAGGGGCAGAGGGATATGGGGGTGTGGGAGCTCTATGGGGTGCAGAGATATGAGGGTGTGGGGGCTCTAAGGGGCAGAGGGATATGGGGGTGTGGGAGCTCTATGGGGTGCAGAGATATGAGGGTGTGGGGGCTCTAAGGGGCAGAGGGATATGGGGGTGTGTGGGCTCTATGGGGCAGAGGGATATGGGGGTGTGGGGGCTCTATGGGCAGAGGGATACGGGGTGTGAGGGCTCTATGGGGTGCAGAGATATGAGGGTGTGGGGGCTCTAAGGGGCAGAGGGATATGGGGGTGTGGGAGCTCTATGGGGTGCAGAGATATGAGGGTGTGGGGGCTATAAGGGGTGGAGGGATAGGAGGGTGTGGGGGCTCTATGGGGCAGAGGGATATGGGGGTGTGGGGGCTCTATGGGCAGAGGGATACGGGGTGTGAGGGCTCTATGGGGTGCAGAGATATGAGGGTGTGGGGGCTCTATGGGGCAGAGGGATGCGGGGGTGTGGGAGCTCTATGGGGTGCAGAGATATGAGGGTGTGGGGGCTCTAAGGGGTGGAGGGATAGGAGGGTGTGGAGGCTCTATGGGGCAGAGGGATGCGGGGGGTGTGGGAGCTCTATGGGGTGCAGAGATATGAGGGTGTGGGGGCTCTATGGGGCGGAGGGATACGAGGGTGTGGAGGCTCTATGGGGCAGAGGGATACAGTGGTGTGAGGGGCTCTATGGAGCGGAGAGATACGGGGGTGTGGGAGCTCTATGGGGCAGAGGGATACGGGGCTGTGGGGGCTCTATGGGATGGAGGGATACAGTGGTGTGAGGGACTCTATGGGGCGGAGGGATACGGGGCTGTAGGGAGCTCTATGGGGTGCAGGGATATGAGGGTGTGGGGGCTCTATGGGGTGCAGGGATATGAGGGTGTGGGGGCTCTATGGGGCGGAGGATATGGGGAGTGGGAGCTCTATGGGGTGCAGGGATATGAGGGTGTGAGGGCTCTAAGGGGTGGAGGGATAGGAGGGTGTGGGGGCTCTATGGGGCGGAGGGATGCAGGGGTGTGGGGGCTCTATGGGGCGGAGGGATGCGAGGGTGTGGGGGCTCTAAGGGGTGGAGGGATAAGAAGGTGTGGGGGCTCTATGGGGTGGAGGGATATGGGGGTGTGGGGGCTCTATGGGGCAGAGGGATATGGGGGTGTGGGGGCTCTATGGGGCGGAGGGATGTGGGGGTGTGGGGGCTCTATGGGCGGAGGGATAAGAGGGTGTGGGGGCTCTATGGGGTGGAGGGATATGGGGGTGTGGGGGCTCTATGGGGTGGAGGGATAGGAGGGTGTGGGGGCTCTATGGGGCAGAGGGATATGGGGGTGTGGGAGCTCTATGGGGTGGAGGGATAGGAGGGTGTGGGGGCTCTATGGGGCAGAGGGATACGGGGGTGTGGGGGCTCTATGGGGTGGAGGGATATGGGGGTGTGGGGGCTCTATGGGGTGGAGGGATAGGAGGGTGTGGGGGCTCTATGGGGCGGAAGGATACGGGGTGTGGGAGCTCTATGGCGTGCAGGGAAAGGAGGGTGTGGGGGCTCTAAGGGGTGGAGGGATAGGAGGGTGTGGGGGGCTCTAAGGGGGCAGAGGGATGTGGGGTGTGGGAGCTCTATGGGGTGCAGAGATATGAGGGTGTGGGGGCTCTAAGGGGCAGAGGGATATGGGGGTTGTGGGGGCTCTATGGGGCAGAGGGATACGGGGGTGTGGGGGCTCTATGAGGCAGAGGGATATGGGGTGTGGGGGCTCTATGGGCAGAGGGATACGGGGTGTGAGGGCTCTATGGGGTGCAGAGATATGATGGGGCAGAGGGATATGGGGGTGTGGGGGCTCTAAGGGGTGGAGGGATATGAGGGTGTGGGGGCTCTAGGGGCAGAGGGATACTGGGGGGTGTGGGAGCTCTATGAGGCAGAGGGATATGGGGGTGTGGGGGCTATATGGGGTGGAGGGATACGGGGTGTGAGGGCTCTATGGGGTGCAGAGATATGAGGGTGTGGGGGCTCTAAGGGGCAGAGGGATAGGAGGGTGTGGGGGCTCTATGGAGCAGAGGGATATGGGGGTGTGGGGGCTCTATGGGCAGAGGGATACGGGGTGTGAGGGCTCTATGGGGTGGAGGGATATGAGGGTGTGGGGGCTCTAAGGGGTGGAGGGATAGGAGGGTGTGGGGGCTCTATGGAGCAGAGGGATATGGGGGTGTGGGGGCTCTATGGGCAGAGGGATACGGGGTGTGAGGGCTCTATGGGGTGGAGGGATATGAGGGTGTGGGGGCTCTATGGAGCAGAGGGATATGGGGGTGTGGGGGCTCTATGGGCAGAGGGATACGGGGTGTGAGGGCTCTATGGGGTGCAGAGATATGAGGGTGTGGGGGCTCTAAGGGGTGGAGGGATAGGAGGGTGTGGGGGCTCTATGGAGCAGAGGGATACGGGGATGTGGGAGCTCTATGGGGTGCAGAGATATGAGGGTGTGGGGGCTCTAAGGGGCAGAGGGATATGGGGGTGTGGGGGCTCTATGGGGCAGAGGGATACGGGGGTGTGGGGGCTCTATGGGGCAGAGGGATATGGGGGTGTGGGGGCTCTATGGGCAGAGGGATACGGGGTGTGAGGGCTCTATGGGGTGCAGAGATATGAGGGTGTGGGGGCTCTAAGGGGCAGAGGGATATGGGGGTGTGGGGGCTCTAAGGGGTGGAGGGATAGGAGGGTGTGGGGGCTCTATGGGCAGAGGGATACGGGGGTGTGGGGGCTCTATGAGGCAGAGGGATATGGGGGTGTGGGGGCTCTATGGGCAGAGGGATACGGGGTGTGAGGGCTCTATGGGGTGCAGAGATATGAGGGTGTGGGGGCTCTAAGGGGCAGAGGGATATGGGGGTGTGGGGGCTCTAAGGGGTGGAGGGATAGGAGGGTGTGGGGGCTCTATGGGGCAGAGGGATACGGGGTGTGGGGGCTCTATGGGGCAGAGGGATATGGGGTGTGGGGGCTCTATGGGGTGCAGGGATAAGGGCAGAGGTCTGAGGCCTACAGGTGGGTGACGAACATGGGGGCGCGGAGGGAGATGGACTCTAGGTGGAGGGATATTGTCTAGGCAGCAGCCTGCAGGTGGCGGAGGGATACAGGGGGGCTGGGACTCTATGGGGCAGAGGGCATGGGGCGGTATAGAGAGCAGGAGATGGGCTGAAAGAACTATATATGGGTGGAGGGATACAGGGGTGCGAGCGCCATGTGGGACTATCTGGGCGTAGGGATCTAGGGCAGCGAGAGGCCCCATGGGGCAGAGGACTGTGATGGGGCAAGATGTTGGGGGAGGCCCCAGAGCCGCGCAGGGGATGGAGGGGTCCGGTGGGTCAGGGACTCCTGTGACCCCTAAAATACAGCCTGGCTCCCCCCACTTCTGCTCCCCCACAGCCCCCCCACGGACCCCCTCCACCCTGGAGACCCCCCCACGGACCCTTCTACCCCCATGGCCCCTTCCCTCCCCCGCAGCCCCCCCACGGCCGTTCCTCCCACGGACCCCCTCCACCTTGGAGACCCCCCCACGGACCTTTCTACCCCCATGGCCCCTTCCCACTCCCACAGCCCCCCCACGGCCGTTCCTCCCACGGACCTCCTCACCCTGGAGACCCCCCCACGGACCTTTCTACCCCCATGGCCCCTTCCCACTCCCACAGCCCCCCCCCGGACCGTTCCTCCCACGGACCCCCTCCACCCTGGAGACCCCCCCACGGACCCTTCTAGCCCCATGGCCCCTTCCCTCTCCCACAGCCCCCCCCAGACCGTTCCTCCCACGGACCCCCTCCACCCTGGAGACCCCCCCACGGACCCTTCTACCCCCATGGCCCCTTCCCACTCCCACAGCCCCCCCCGGACCCCCTCACCCTGGAGACCCCCCCACGGACCCTTCTACCCCCATGGCCCCTTCCCACTCCCACAGCCCCCCCCGGACCTCCTCACCCTGGAGACACCCCCCCGGACCCTTCTCCCCCCCCCGTGGACCCCCTCACAAGAGACCCCCCTCCACGGACCCCCCCACCCCAGAGACCCCCCCCAGCGACCGCCCCACGTACCCTTCTCCCCCCGTACCCCCTGCCCCAGAGGCCCCTCACGGACTCTTCCCTCCCCCAGGCTCCCCCGACCCCCCCTTACCGCCCCGACTTGGTGATGATCATCTCGGTGCCCAGGGCGCAGAACCGCTTCCACAGCTCCCGGTTCTCCAGGCTCATCCGCACGCTGGGGGGCAGCCGCGGGGGTTCGGCCGCGGCCAGCTGCTGCCCGCCCCCATAGGGCAGGGGTGGGGCAGGCAGGGGCAGCGGGGGCCCCGAGGGGGAGGGGCCTAGGAGCCGCCCAGCCCGGTCCAATGCGGGGCAGAAGGGCTCGAACTTGGGGGCTGAGACGCCGTCCAGATCTGGGGGGGCAGAGACCGTCAGAGAGGGGCTGCGGTCGGGAGTGAGGCGCACCGGCAGAGCTCCGGGGGGGGGTGGGCTGACAGGGGCTGCGGGTCAGAAGGGGGGCACCGGCGGACTTGGGGGGGGGGCAGAGCTAGGGTGCCGGGGGCTGCGGGTCGGGAATGAGGGGCACCGGTAGGGCTGGGCTGGGCTGGCAGAGAGTGAGGAGCAGCAGCAGAGCGGGGGGGGGGGAGAGGGCTTGGCTAGCAGGGGGGCTGTGGGTCGGGAGTGGGGAGCATCGGTAGGGCTGGTGGGGGTATGGCTGGGGTGCCAGGGGCTGTGGGTCGGGAGTGGGGGGCACCGGTAGGGCTGGTGGGGGCAGGGCTGGCTGGCAGGGGCTGTGGGTCGGGAGTGGGGGGCACCGGTAGGGCTGGTGGGGGCAGGGCTGGCTGGCAGGAGCTGTGGGTCGGGAGTGGGGGGCACCGGCAGAGCTGGGGGGGCAGGGCTGGGCTGGCAGGGGCTGCGGGTCGGGAGTGAGGGGCACCGGCAGAGCTGGGGGGGCAGGGCTGGGCTGGCAGGGGCTGCGGGTCGGGAGTGAGGGGCACCGGCAGAGCTGGGGGGCAGGGCTGGGCTGGCAGGGGCTGCGGGTCGGGAGTGAGGGGCACTGGCAGGGCTGGGGGGGCAGGGCTGGGCTGGCAGGGGCTGCGGGTCGGGAGTGAGGGGCACCGGCAGAGCTGGGGGGGCAGGGCTGGGCTGGCAGGGGCTGCGGGTCGGGAGTGGGGGGCATCGGCGGACTTGGGGGGTCCAGAGCTAGGGTGCCAGGGGCTGCGGGTTGGGAGTGGGGGGCACCGGTAGGGCTGGTGGGGGCAGGGCTGGTTGCCAGGGGCTGCGGGTTGGGAGTGGGGGGCACCGGCGGACTTGGGGGGGCCCAGAGCTAGGTTGCCAGGGGCTGCGGGTCGGGAGTGGGGGGCACCGGCGGACTTGGGGGGTCCAGAGCTAGGGTGCCAGGGGCTGCGGGTCGGGAGTGGGGGGCACCGGCGGACTGCGGGGCAGGGCTGCGGGTCGGAGGGGGCACGGGGGGGTCAGACTCTCTGAGGCTGCAGGAATGTCACATCTTGTTGCCAATCCCCCCCCCCCCGGCCATTTGGTCACTATGTGGTGCTAAGAGCCCAGCCGTCCGCCGGGGGGGGGCAGGGGACTCTCCAGACACCCCCTGCCCCAAGGATCCCCACAGGGCTGCCCCTTGGTGCCCCTCTGCCCCGCATCCCTTCTCAGCCCCCGGATCCCATGTCCCCCCATTTCCACCTGCTCCCCAGCCGCCCCTGGGCCCCCCCCGCCCTCTGCCCCCCGGACGCTTGTGTCCCCTCCCCCAGCTCCCTCTGCTCTCCTCCCCCGAGCGCCCCCCCCCGTCCCTCTCACCTGCGTAGCGGAAACCTTCGTACTGGGCCCCCTGCCCCTGGGGGAAGCCGGCCGCCAGCCCCCCCTGGGGAGCGGGGCGCAGCGGGTAGGACCCCCCGAACTGCGGGAACAGCTCGGACGGGTGGTACATGCCGACGGGCTGGGAGCCCGGACGCCTGGGTTCTCTCCGGGCTCCGGGAAGGGAAAGGGGCTGATGGTTGGCGGGGGGCTGGGAGCCCGGACGCCTGGGTTCTCTCCGGGCTCCGGGAAGGGAAAGGGGCTGATGGTTGGCGGGGGGCTGGGAGCCCGGACGCCTGGGTTCTCCTGGCCCAGGGGACGCAGCGCTTCTCTGCTCTGGCTGCTCCCCTGGGCGCAGCCCCCTATTTATGGGCCTCCCGAGGAACTTTGAAGTGAGACCCCAAATGGCTCCTTGAGAGCGGGAGGGGCCGGAGCAGGCGGGGGGCTGGGCTGGGGCTGTGGGGCAGCCCGGGGGGCGGCGGCTGGGGGGAGGGGACTTCACAGGGAGAAGCGAAAGTGGCAGATGGACAGGACTCCCCCAGCCCCGCCAGTGCCCCTCACTCCCTACCTGCATCCCCCCAGCTCTGCAGGAGCCCCACAGCCCCCCCCAGCTCTGCCAGTGCCCCGCAGCTCCCCTGCTCCCCCAGCCCCGCCAGTGCCCCTCACTCCCTACCTGCATCCCCCCAGCTCTGCAGGAGCCCCACAGCCCCCCCCAGCTCTGCCAGTGCCCCGCAGCTGCCCTGCTCCCCCAGCCCCGCCAGTGCCCCTCACTCTCGACCTGCATCTCCCCAGCTCTGCAGGAGCCCCACAGCCCCCCCCAGCTCTGCCAGTGCCCCGCAGCTCCCCTGCTCCCCCAGCCCCGCCAGTGCCCCTCACTCCCTACCTGCATCCCCCCAGCTCTGCAGGAGCCCCCCAGCCCCCCCCCCAGCTCTGCCAGTGCCCCGCAGCTCCCCCAGCCCCGCCAGTGCCCCTCACTCCCTACCTGCATCCCCCCAGCTCTGCAGGAGCCCCACAGCCCCCCCCAGCTCTGCCAGTGCCCCGCAGCTCCCCTGCTCCCCCAGCCCCGCCAGTGCCCCTCACTCTCGACCTGCATCCCCCCAGCTCTGCAGGAGCCCCACAGCCCCCCCCCGCTCTGCCAGTGCCCCGCAGCTCCCCTGCTCCCCCAGCCCCGCCAGTGCCCCTCACTCCCTACCTGCATCCCCCCAGCTCTGCAGGAGCCCCCCAGCCCCCCCCCAGCTCTGCCAGTGCCCCGCAGCTCCCCTGCTCCCCCAGCCCCGCCAGTGCCCCTCACTCTCGACCTGCATCCCCCCAGCTCTGCAGGAGCCCCGCAGACCCCCCCCAGCTCTGCCAGTGCCCCGCAGCTCCCCTGCTCCCCCAGCCCCGCCAGTGCCCCTCACTCCCTACCTGCATCCCCCCAGCTCTGCAGGAGCCCCCCAGCCCCCCCCAGCTCTGCCAGTGCCCCGCAGCTCCCCTGCTCCCCCAGCCCCGCCAGTGCCCCTCACTCCCTACCTGCATCCCCCAGCTCTGCAGGAGCCCCACAGCCCCCCCCCAGCTCTGCCAGTGCCCCGCAGCTCCCCTGCTCCCCCAGCCCCGCCAGTGCCCCTCACTCCCTACCTGCATCCCCCCAGCTCTGCAGGAGCCCCACAGCCCCCCCACAGCTCCCCTGCTCCCCCAGCCCCGCCAGTGCCCCTCACTCCCTACCTGCACCCCCCCAGCTCTGCAGGAGCCCCACAGCCGCCCCGCAGCTCCCCTGCTCCCCCAGCCCCGCCAGTGCCCCTCACTCCCTACCTGCATCCCCCCAGCTCTGCAGGAGCCCCACAGCCCCCCCCAGCACCGAGCCCCCCACTCCCCCC